>NW_004526247.1:0-983 GCF_000260255.1 Octodon degus
AGGGAGATGGAGAAGAGGGGGATAAGGGAAAGAGGATCAAGATTTGGGGGAGACAGGGGATGGAGTGGAGGGAAGGGGGTACAAAAAGAAGTATAGCATGTGCTGTCCATGTACCAACTCTCCATGAGGTGTGTAGCCATGACCCCCTGTCCATCCTGTTCACACCCTGGAGTAACCCCAAGATAACACATAGTCAGCCACACCCCACTGAATTTCTTATAGCTCCTCTGAGTTGGAGATTTCCTAAAATATATCATTTAATGGATGAATAGCAACCCTTGGGCCCTGATAAAAATGTTCAGTTTAATACTACATGCTACAGATTTTGATGTTAAATCTACAGAAGCCTGAGGGCTGGCAGTAGAGCTCAGCAGACTGAGTACTTGCTTAGGTAAGCACAGGGATCAGAGTTTGATCCCTGGCACAGCAAGCCACTCCATCCCCACCCCCAGTGATGGAGTTCTGGTGTGGTGGTGCATACCTGTAATCCCAGCATTATAGAGGGAGAAATCAGAAAGATCACTACAAGTCCAAGCTGCACAGTGAGACCCTGGGGAAAAAAAAACCTTAAAAAAATCTATAGAAGCCTGGAACAACATATCTCTTTTCTGAAGAAGTACTGATGGACAGGGCCACGAAATAAGTTAAAATAGTGGGTCCCAAACTCCAGAGAGTCACTGTTAATTACACTTGTCCCAAATGAAAACAGAGGTCTGTTTTCCAATGTGCTACCAATATTAACCCCGAATTCTGATCATTACTCTCATTATCCCAGAAATTCTCAAACTGCACCCTGCTCGAAACTGGGGTTACCCAACACGTCTTCTTGAGATATCTATGAAGTCAAAATTATTTTCCTGATGTACTAATATTTGCACTGATGTCACAAAACTACAGCAGGGTTTTCCCCGGTGCCTTCACTCAGACCAGTGACAGCCCCGGGTACTGGCAAGCAGCGACTGCAGTCTGCACTATCAGGTGGG
>NW_004526247.1:2543-7015 GCF_000260255.1 Octodon degus
TATTACATACATAAATAAGAACTTCATGACATCTCCAATAATTTCTAAAGACTATAAAGTGATCCTGAGTACCCAGAATTTGGGAATCTTCCCTTACAAATTATTCTTTTCTCCTCTCGGTTCCTTCTTTAAAGGAAAAATAGCTCCTTGTCCATTCTGGGATAGAGCATGCCTCATTCTGGGGTACAAGTCTGCTAGCTAATGCCCTGAAAACATAAAGCTCATATTTCCCCAAATAATAATATATTTGTTGCCTGTATAACCTGCTATCAGTAAGTTGTGAAGGACACTCTTGATCCAGCTTGTTCTGTGGAAGGAAGGACAGAAAGAAAGAGCAGTGAGTGGAGAGGGGAAATCACTTGTCTGCTGGACCAAGTCTCTGCTTATTACAAGGATCTGAAGCTTTGAATATTGGGCTCATGAGTTCGTCTGACTTGCTCTGGTCAGACTGTTCAAATCCACATCTCCACTCAGAGAATTTCCACTCAGGTCTCAGGACAAGCCTCAGGACATGCTGCCTGATTGCACAGCCCACCCTCTCATGTGCTGCTTTGCAGAATATGCATTTGTATTGAACAGTCTTGATCCAGGCTTTTGTCACAGAATCCCACATTTAGTGGCTAAGAAGTTCTTAAGCAGCAAGGCCGATGTGCAAAGAGGTTAATTGTAGCTAAACTGAACTTAGTCTTCAGCAAAGTAGATAGTTGGCCCAAGTGCCCACAAATTAGCAAGTGGCAAGTAGTTTTAACCAAGTCAGAATTTTTAAATTCATTCGTAAATGTTCGTGTGTGTGTGTGTGTGTGTGTGTGTGTGTGTGTGTGTGCTGAAACAGGACCTCATTCAGTCATTGAGTTGCTCAGGCTGGGCTCTAACTTGGTAATCATTCTGCCTTTGGCTCCCGGAGTACTGTGATTACAGAAATTCTTTCTTTTGAGCTTTCTAGTTTGCAACCAAGGCTGTGGCCAGAGTGTGGCCAGAGCCCATAGGCAAGTGCATTAAATATGCTCAAGTATACTCCATGCACTCCGGACTCTCCCTAACAGGAATGTTTTTATTATCATGCTGAAGGTTAGATGTATTACGGGAACTGGCTGCAAAGCAAATAGGTGAAGAATATGTGATGCATGAGGAGAAGCCGTATATCAGAGCTGAATTCTGATGTGCAGCTACAAGGCAGTGGCTACAAAATTGGGCGCATCAGCTACAATGAAAGAAAGCCCAGCTTAGAATTCAGGACAGTGATGTGGAGGGAAACGAATGTGGTCCTCCTGGAGACTGTCTCAGGCTCTGTCTGGGGGTAATTGCACCCTGCAAGTACCAGCACAAGAACTTCCTGCAATCCCCAGAAAATGATTCATCCTGCAGCCTCTGGATAATAAAAGGGACAGATTGACTTTGAAGTGGCAACTCTTGTTATAAATTGAATTCTTCTGATCAAGTAGCTTTCAGACATTTAGAATTCACTTTGAAAGTGTCCTCCTGCAGGTCCTCATAAAATGCTAAAACCTGGATATCTGTGACCCCAGGCATAGGACTGTGCCCTGAATAAAATTGCAGATTTAACAATCGTCCTCATTGTCCCCAATCAGAAGCATATTATCGAGCGACAGGCAGCAAATATCCGACTGACACATCTCTTCTCTTAGCTCTGCAATCAGGAGGGCGATTTCCAAAACATCACTTTTCTAAGACCAATTCTTCTCCAGTCACTCTGTTCCGAATGAGTGTCCCCGATGGATATGCATATCACGTGTTCCTGAAGCACAAGGTGGGAGGCAATACGCATGGCAAGAAGAGAGGGCAGCCAAGACAGGCGCAATGACCAAAGGGCTTCGCTATTTCGGAAAACCCTTTCCATTGGTAAGGAATGTCAAAATCGGACTTGTTTTTCCATTGACTTGCCAAACTTGTTCAAATCAGCAAAATGTAGTTACATTTGAGATTAGTCAGCAATAAAAGGTATAAACTAAAAATTTGAGTAGTAAATGCATTGTGCTTAAAGTACAAAATATCCCATCTACCTATCTATCTATCTATCTATCTATCTATCTATCTATCTATCTATCACTTTACTTTGTCTCTAAACCAAGACATCATATTGCAGTGATTCATGCATGCCCATGTTTATAGCTACCCAATTTATAATAGCCAAATCTTGGAAGAAGCCTATAGGTCCACCAACAGATGAACAGATACAGAACATGTGACCTTTAAACACAGTGTCGTACTGCTCTGCCATAAGGGAGGATTAATTTGAGTCCATCTGTAGGAAAATGATGCACCTTGAGCCCATAGTGATAAGTGAAATAAATCAGATGCCTAACCACAAATGCCCCATAGTTTGCCATCTATTATATACACACATATGAGAAACTCAAGGAATGAATAACAGAAAACAAAAAACAAAAGATACAAGGAAACAAAGAAGTAGTTCTACTAATAGGAAGGAACAAGGGTTGGAGGGGTATGTAGAGTGTAGCTGTGTTCTCTTTGTACCAAGGCCCCAAGGTAGACTTATAATCACTGTGGACTATAAACATGTCCTAGTAAAATAACAAGCAACAACAACTACAAAGAACAAAAAACCAGACAATAACCTAACTTGAAATCAAGTGTCTTCAGGTCACATCTTGCAATGATACTGGTCATAGTGGGCTGGTTGGGGCTGAGCTGGGCTTCTCTATCCAATTGCTGCTCCTCTGGGTGTTTGTCTCAGGCCTCTCTGCTGTGCAGACTTGCTCAGGCACATGCATGTATGATGGATGACATGTGACAGAGAGAGTGGAAATACACAGCGTTCTAGTCTCAGCACTCATCTGCCTCACAGTTGCAAGCAAGTTATAAGTAGAGTTCAAGACGAAGGGGTGGCACCCTCCACTTCTGGAGAACAAATCTCACTTAAAAACAACAGGTTCAGCTAGAAGAAGGGGTGAGAAACAGAAACCTGTGTTATTAATGCAATCTAGAATATTCTTTTTTTTTCTGTATTTAGGCAAGGTCTACAGGGTATTCAGGGTCTCACTACGTAGATCAGACTAGTAATGATTTTCCTGTTTACATCTTCCCAAGAGCTGGGATTACAGGTGTGTGCCACCATGCTCAGTTTCAATTGTCATCCCAGTGCACCCCTGGGGCAGGGTTGGCACAGCAGTCCTGGGGATCGAACCCCGGCCATTGTGCTCTGCCAAAGCAGGCACTTTAGTCTGGTGAGGAGGCACTTTCGTCCCAATCAGAAGCACATTATCAAGTCTGAGCACTCTGATTAGAAGTACATGTTTTTTTATACAACATCTTCCTTTCTCTTGTTTGGAAAAAAGCAACAACTCAGAGCTCTACACAGCTATAGAGCTAGAATATTCTTATATGTCAGAATTGTGCATTGTCACCATAAAGATTACACTGTCAATAAACACCTACAATCTAAAAACATCCCCATTGCCAAATGCTACTACAATTCCATTTAGAAAGTCAAAGAGAAGTGAGCAAGTCTTCCAAAGCTGAGAAGACAAAACACCTAGATATGGATTTTGAGAATTTTGAAAGAAAGGGAAAGCAAAACATACTAAACAAAAAAGCAATAACCTCTCAATATTAGTTACACTTCCAAGGAGTGATTTTGCCCATCCTTTGTGGTGCTCTCACCAAAAACATTAGTAAAGGAGGCTATCTGACGGAGAAGACTCTTGCACAAGGAATCTCAACTTGGGAAGAAGGGAAGACAAGGTGTGAGGTAGCTGATGGCAAGGATATGATGGGTCCAGCTTGACACTGGATGGTCAGAAAGGGTTACAGGCCTTGAAATAAGGAGGCATGTGCCCATAAGGATTGGTTTGTTGTTTGTGTTTATCAAGCACCTACAGCATGCCAGGCAGCTATTTTGTGCAATCATCTGAGATCCTCCAAATACATGGAGGTGGAGATTTAGATCCCATCTTAGAAATGATGCTGCAAAAGCATCATTTGCAGTACTACAATACCAGTGGAAAAGTAGAAAGTCAGTTCTTGTCTACTGAGTCCAAAGCTCATTGTTCAGTTTTTTGCCAGAGCCTGAAACCCAGATTAAGAGCGGCCATCATTTGCATTGGCATCATGAGGAGTGTCATGCCAAAAGCGGGGCTTAGAGCAATAGTCATGTGTGACACACATGGAAATCAGGAACTGAGCCCAGGACTTGGTTGATTCACATTCTCATCAATCCAGAGCCACTGCAATTGGAAACTCAAAGTATTGAGCTGGAACTACCAAAGCTCACACAGAGCAGAAGAATACTAGAATTTTGGTGAAAGTCAGACCTAAAGGAGGTCATTCTGACCTTCCAATGAAAGAAGGTTAAGGGCAAACAAACTCAGGGAGATTGCTCCTGCCTCCAAGGCAGTCAGAATGTACCAAAAAGAGAAAGTCATTTCAACTATGTTGAGCTGAATAATTGCAAGTCTTGTCTCATTGGCTGCTGCCCACACATCTGTGTTTCT
>NW_004526248.1:0-7044 GCF_000260255.1 Octodon degus
CTGCCTTCATTCACCACCCCCTTCCTTTTTAAACAATCATCTACACAAGAGAGAGCACAGCAGCAACCAGCATGTCATGAGAAGCAGCAAGTCTTCAGAAGCCCAGAATGACAGGCACTCCAAGCATGAAACTACTATTACAGATTACCATCTTCAGTTCAGTTGTTTAGTTCACAGGTGTCAGTATACATAGTTAGGGTGAGAGTCTTTCCAATTAATTGCTGGGTTCAAAAATCTTCTGAAGATTCCCAGGATCATTGCTTTACCCATCTTGTACATATAACTGTATGGCTTGCCTCTGTCATGTTTCCAAGCTCTCTTCCTTGCTCTCTCTTCATTGTCTAGTCCTCATGTTCTTTCTTTTCTTTGAATTGTATTATACCTTTCTATTCGTATTAAGAAAATTTTACAAAGCAACATAAATCACTGACAATGAAAGCACAATTAACAGAGTACAAAAATATTTACACAAGCTTTTTTCTGACAAAGAACTGATATCTAGAAATTATAAGGAACTAGAAGAATTTGGAAAGTTTCAATGATCCCGGCTGACAAAGCCACCAAGTTATGCTGGAAGCCAAGCTTGATTGGAAATACTGGTAAGAGGTAAGAAAAATTCAGTGGGTAAGGAAGAATGTATGCAATGTGTTAATTATTGAAACTTTCCTACCAATTTGATTTGAAACTGTCTCATTGCTATTTGTTTCTCAATAAAATTATGGAAAAAATTTTAAAAAAGAAAGAAAATTCATAAGTATGTAAGTATCTGCATTTCTTTTTGCATTTTCCATCTTATTAAAGTACAAGTTTTCAAAATAAGCACAGATGATCTAGATTTTTGCAGGGGACATTATGGTTTCACCCTTTTCATTCCTGTTTGCATGGACATGAATCTTTTATTTTTATTTTTTGGTAATGTTGAATAAGGGTTTGTCAATTCTATTTGATCTTTCAAAGAACCAACTGTTTGATTCACTGAGTCTTTGTATTGTTTTCTTGTCTGTGGTACACCAATTTATGCTCTGATCTTTATAATATTCTGCCTCATATGAGCTTTTGGCTTGGCTTGCTCATCTTTTTTAAGAAGTTTGAGATTCGCTATTTGTTTGTGCTTGTTCTGTTTTCCTGATATGAGTATTCACTGCTATAAATTTCCCTCTTAGGACTGATTTTGTTTTATCCCATAAATTCCAATATGTTGTATTGGCATTATCATTTCATTATAGGAACTGTAATTTCTTTTGCAATTTCCACTTTGACCTATTGGTTGTTCAGGAGTGTGTTATTTAACTTCCATGTGTTTATGAAGTTCTTGTTTTTGTTTTTGTCATCAGTTTCCAATCTCATTGCCCTATGCTCTGATAATATGCATGGGATAATTTCAAATCCTTTGAATTTCCTTAAGCATCTGTATGAGACAGCGTGTGGTCTATTTTGAAGAATGTGCTTTGGGTAGCTTAGAAGAATGTATATTCTGATAGTGTTGTGGAACACTATAGACATTTACAAAGTCCATTTGTTCAAAAACTTCCCTTAGTCCAAATATTTCATCATTCACATTTTGTCCAGTTGATTTGTCCTTTTGTGACAGTGTGTTATCGTAATTCCTCAATACAATTGTATTACTGCTCACTTGAAAAAAAAAAAAAAAGAAATTCAGTGGGTAAAGACTAACTTCAGGACATTTCTGTTGAGAACAAGGACAATATGGGAAGTTGGACTCAAGACTATGTGTGTTATTCTTTGGCAGAAAATTTGTCAGCATTTTTCTCATGTCCAGAGATATAGGGGAAGACTGAGATTAAGGGCACTGGACTAATTCTTCTTGCAGAAGAAATTTTATGTCATTGTATTGTTGGGGTGGTGGCATGGCTACTGATGGAGGCTCTGAGCCAGTTTGTCCTTGTGAATCAAAAGCAAAATGTCCGGGATAATGATTCAAATGTTATAAGTTTGGCAATAAAGGAATCATAAGTAATGTTGAATCCTGCAAAAAGGGACTAGAGGAGAACAGATTGCAGAAAAGGAACAGGATAATAGAAAAGTTATCTTAACAGTATCACAGGAACCAGTAGGAATTCACCCTTTATGGTCTCAAAATTGCAAAATTGAAATAGTTTCCTTAGTGAAGATAGCCCCAGACAGCCATCTTCCACAATGGCAGTGGCCTAGATAATTTGTTCTAGTAATTTTTGATTGAATTCATAGTTCTCAGCAATCTAGGCAGGCACTTAACCCCCACATCCAAGAGAAAAGGAAACCTGGCTACTTTTCTAGCTCACAGCTGACCTTGGCATCATCCACCTCATGCTGGTTTTAGGAGCATGCAGAATGCAGTAATTGTGGGGTTATGAAGGCTTCCACCTAAATTTCAGAAGATTTGAGAAGCCAGGTTTTGTTCCCTGAGAGGGCAGTCTGCAAATCTCTAAGTATGAAGCTAAAGGTGCAGTGGAGTTTCCAAAAAGTTGTAGGACCCAGAAGTGTGTCATCTGAGAAAAGCTTCAAGTAGCAAGCAAACCTAGCCTAAGAAAAAGACTATGAGAGGTAACATCCCTGATGTTGCTATGGGAGCAGGACCGCATAAGCCCTTTGGAGTTTATACCTTACCATAGATTGCCCTGGATGGTGGATGGGAATCTACAGGAGTTAATATTTGCCCTGCTGAATTTCAGTCTTGCCTTGGTCCGATTCCTTTCTGCCCCTTTTGTACCTATTGGAATGAGATGCTTTAATCTTGTTTCATTGTGTGTATGAAGTGCCTGACTTTCTTTTTTATTTGTATAGGGGCTCACAGTTTAGAATTTCTCTTAAATTTCAGAGAAGACTTTGGACATGGAAATTTGTTCGATGCTGAAACTGTTAGGATTTGGCAACTCTTAGAGAAAGACAAAACACATTTTGCATAAAGGGATATGTATGAGAATTTTGTGGACCAGGTGTAGAATGTTATGGCTTATATTTAAATCTCTCTCTCAAATTCTCATGCAGCCATAGGCGGGGCTGGATCTAGGATGTGTGAATATGGTTTAAGGGTGCATAATAACTAAAGCAGTCAACTGATTGGTTTTGCATAGTTATGAGTGTGGATAATGGGAGGACCCACCTGGGATGTGTGTAGACCCAAACAATGTGCTTGTGGCCTGAATGGAATAAAAGCAAAACAGAGGTCCACTGCACCCTGTTTCTTGATTGTCTTTCCTGGAACTCTTTTTTCTCAGCCAAATCTCTGTATCACATCACCCTGCCCTTGAACCAGCTGTCTATAGACAGAAACCCCTACAAACTGTGTGTCAAAATAAACCTTTCTCTTGGGTCAAAATGGCAGGCTGCCTGGCTATTGCAGCATCAAGCTGGTGGCTGGAAGATATTTGGGAGTGGTATTACAATGCTGCCGGGTTCATTAAGCTGGGGTTTAATGTAAAATTATATAATATATGAAGATAAAGATGTAAAAAAAAACCATAAGAAAGTTTCCAGAAAATCTTTATAATGACAGGATGTTTTCCATTAAGAGAGCCCTGGACCTGAGCATGAAGCATCAGATCTTGCCTAAAGAGCAGTGGGAAAAATATGAGAAGGATAAATTATACCTTCAGCCATATCTCAAAGAGGTTATTCAGGAAGAAAAAGAAAGAGGAGAATGGGCAAAGAAGTAATCACATAGTTGAAGTCTGTGGATGCAACTATCTTCAAAATATTTTTATGAACTTGGTTAACCCTGTAACATACAGTTCAAAATTTATCTGGTCTGCAGATAACATACCTTAAATAAATGTCTGTTGTATTCATAAAAAATAAATGAAACCTTTCTTCTTTCAGCTTGTAGATGTTGGCTATTATAACTTAGTGATGACTAAGTAACTAAGACATAGGCCATGCAAAAAAAAAAATATGGACTTTACTATAAGAGGCAATGGGATGCTGTCTTGGTTACTTTCCTCACAGGGTCACATTCTATACTTGGTCACAGAATGCAATAATTGTGTGGCCATGAAGGCTTGTAGAATGTGTAGAATTGTGACCCTTTCCATCACAGGGTCACAGTACCTGAAACACACAACTTTAGGTTGGAGAACTTTACTTTTTCTCATATTCTAGAAGTTTAGTTGATGTTTTCCAGGCTTAAACACAGAAATTAAATGGTGGAAGAGCCTGTCATGGAGAATAGCTGCTCATGTCATGTTAACCAGGAAGCTTAGAAAGAAGAAAGGAGCTGCGATGAGAATATACCCTTTCATGTCAAGAATCCAGTAACCTCTCTCTTCAAATCAGATCTTGCCTCCTAGCAGCAAGTCAGCTGTATTGACCCCATGATTCAATCATGTTCTAAAATCCATGCCAATGAGCACATGAGGCTTTTGTGAGGATACCTAGATAAAAGCCATGGCAGAAGACATTACTAAATTTTATTTTATCAGTGTAGTGGGGTGATCAGATTTGTACTTCATAAAGTTTACTGTGATTTCAGGGCGAATGATCAAATAAGCATGACAATGAGAATGCTGCTAGGTTAATGAGGTGACTAAAATAAAGCATGGACAATGAAACTTCTAAGAAGTCAGTGAACATACTAGGTGTCAGATATAAAGGTTTTGGTGAGGAAGAATGTAGTGAATCTCAGACTTGGCCATGGCTTGGTCACTGGCTTGTTTTTGTACCATTCACTAAATTGGAAACCAGGAAATCTACATTTACAAGAATTAAGACAGGAATTCATGTCTAACCTTGATTGTATGTGAGAAAGAAGAGATGATCCAAGTGGATATGTGTCTGTATGCACCATAAAGATATTTAAAGTCAGTGATATCTGGTTGAACATGTGACAATTATGACAGTAGATGTGTAATTTGAACACCAGTGTGTTGTTTAAAAGAAACTATTGAGATATTTATTATTAGATCTCATATTTTCTCATTTACTTGTTACAAAATCTTACTTAGGCATTAAGCAACTGCTTTATACATTCATTCAGATGTTAAAATAATGCTCCTGTCTGTTACAATCAAATTCATATGTAAAGCTCACTTATTCATTTAATTGCACTTAGCTCAGAGAAGGAGACAACTGAAAAAAAGCATTGTTCATAACATTAGAGCAAGAGAAACTGGAAAGACTAAAGGTTAAAAAATTTTCTTAAGCAACTCAAAAAACAAATTTCAGAACAAAAAGCCAACTCAAAATTTGTGGAAAGGTGTTTATAGGGAGAAGCAATACATTTGTATTTGCTTACTTGGGCCACATGACACCAAATTTCACATGAGGAGGTAGGAACATTAAAATAGAAAATGTTATTCAATTGCTAAGGACCCAGTGTAGGCAATGCTGATACTGTAAAAATTCTGTAGGCTACAGGCAAGAGATATTACCAAATTCTTGATAAGAGTTTCTCAAGGAACATCACAAATATCTTACAGGGAAGATTAGCAAATGACCAAAGAAAATTCCCTCCTTGCGGCAGTCTGAGGAAAGGGAACAAACAACCATGGCCAGTTACACTCAGATCTATCTCCCCTATTTCAATTATAGAACAAAAACTAACCTGAAGGAAAAATTCATTAAAACATGCCTCCTGAGTATGCTGATGCAGTAATATTGCAAATAAGGAGTAGAACAGACTTCACCACCAAAAATACTCAGACCCACCTCCCTATCTCTCCTAAGTAATAAAACTTTAATATGTGAGAATGAGGGGGTATAATGACAAGGATTGGAGGATCCTAGAGGAATCCCACTACATACAAGGTAAGAGAATAGGAGTAATAAGCAAAAATGTATCCTGGGAGACAGGAAGTAATCCTTGTGCTATCCTTTCAATATAGAATGCACCCCAAAACACCTTGTGCTCATAGGTGGGAATTTTGGAACGTGAGTGGATCATGGGAACATTGTACTTACAGTAAATTAATCCACAGATGAATCCATAGCCAATTGTACTATTAGGATTTAGTGTGTGGTCAGAAGAGGTGGTTTATTGAGGGTATGACCTGCAAGGGTATATCTCCTTCATCATCTTTTTTCTCTACTTCCTGACTGCCATTACATGAATAGCTTTAATCCACAACAGGGCCTTCTATCATGCTATTTCTAAGTTTGATCTGCCCAACATGATTAATCCACTGAAACTGTTAGAGAAAATAAATTTCTCCTTTAAATTGCAAGTGTTGAGTATTGTCTCAGCAATGGGAAAGTGACTGAGACAGCATGTTAGTTAAAATTACCATTATGTCTTAAAGAGAGACAGAAACAATAGTTAATGTCATATCCTGAGTCTGAGGTATATCGTGCTTAACTAGCACTGAGGTTAAACAAAAATATTAGACACATTTCTCATGCTCATCTCCCAACACCAAACCAAATACAGAGGAGCAGTAACATGGAATATAGCTGTTAGAGCTTACAAGACACAGACTCTGAGGAGCAGCAGAGATGATGAGACAAAAGGTAGGCTAGAGGGTTATTAAGGCTCTGCTAGCCATATCAACAACAAAAATTTTCCTCTGGTAACCAAAGCAACAGTAATCTTCAATGCTGGTAACCATAGCAACAATAGACTTCAACTGTGGTCACAATCCTGACAAGGCTAGCAGAAACCTCCACAGTAAAGGCCTAGAAAGAGCTCCTGGCTCATATCCAAGCATAATAAACATCATGAAATTTAAACAAAGTGGTCTGAATATTTTATTATCTGGGGGAGAAAGTGTTGAATTCTATGTAAACAAGTATGAAAATTAAAATGGAAGTTTTAGAGAAGCACTAAGGCAAAATATAGACTCCAAATATAATCACTCCTGTATAAGAGTCATAGAAGGGGCCTTAATCTTTTTTGGTTTTTGAATGAATTTTATCAAACTTTTAAAGTAAGGGTCAAATAGAAAATGGAGAAAACACCTCTTACATTTATAGGGATGGCTAGGGCATTAAACAGTAAGGCACTTAAAAATCTACGAAGAGTCCTAGCCCAGGCCCCGGTGAGATTCCTGCTACCCTGCGCTGGAGGGACCTGCCTGTCCGAGCTCAGGCGCAGCGTGGGTGAGACCCTCTTCC
>NW_004526249.1:0-4673 GCF_000260255.1 Octodon degus
CATTTTGGCCATAGCCTTCCCAGGTCAATTAGGACTCAGGACATATGAGAACTTATACTGTAATGTCATGTAACTCGGCAGTGTCCCAAATTTTCTGATCAAGGAGATTATGGGGCCAAAGAGGAAAGTGATCAATGATGTACAGTGTGCCTAAGGAGAGTCACATGGAGAGAAAACATTCTCTCAGGCTTTCACAGAGAGCACATTAGGCAAGGAATGGCTGTGACTCGTCCACATGGCTGACACAGACAAACAATCTGAGGTACAGGATCTCAGGGTAAATCCTGAGGGGATTTCACTGACCTATTAGACCCAAAAGCTACAACTCTTGTTGCATAGGTCCTGTTTTACCTTGGTCTTAACCACCCAGCAGAAAAGTATAAAAATGAAATATAAGAAGTAAAGCCATGTTGTTATGGTGAGCTGTAGGGGACTCAGGTCAACAATTTCTGATATTGCCAGTGAAGTGGAAGACCCAATACTATTATGGACTACTGAACTCTTTTAGATTATTTTGCTGAGTTAACACACCTATAATATTCAAACAACAGAACTTAACAAAAAAAAGGATATACAGATGAACGTCCATTTTGTATCTGTGAATTCAAAGTGGTTAGGATAGATATATAGTTACATTCTCTTAATGAATAGAGTGATTTGTTCTAATGGTGTTTGTAGATAGAATATCATGTACACATCTTGTACAGCAATTAACCACTGGGAGGAATGTATGCAATGTGTGAATGATTGAAACTGTCCTACCAATTTGATAATATCATGTACACATCTTGTACAGCAATTAACCACTGGGAGGAATGTATGCAATGTGTGAATGATTGAAACTGTCCTACCAATTTGATTTAAAACTGTCTCATTGCTATTTGTTTATCAATAAAATTATGGGGGAGAAAACATTGAGATATCTTCTCACCCCAGAAAGAATGGCTATCATAAAGAAATCAACCAACAACAAATGTTGGAGAGGCTGTGGGGAAAAAGGAACCCTTCTCCACTGCCAGTGGGAATGTAGACTGGCGCAACCATTATGGAAATCAGTGTGGAGACTCCTTAGAAAACTTGGACTGGAAATTCCATTTAAACCAGCTATTCCTCTACTGGGAATTTTCCCGGAGGATCTGAAAACATCATATCATAGGGATATATATGTGCCTATGTTTATAGCAGCACAATTTGTGATAGCCAAACCTTGGAAACACCCAAGATGCCCATCACCTGAGGAATGGATGAAAAAGATGTGGTATTTTTATACAATGGAGTATTACTCAGCTATAAAAAATGATAAACTCAAAGTCTTTATATTGAAGTGGATACCACTTGTAGATATATTCACGAGTGAAATAAACTAGACATACATGTGTAAATATCATATAGTTTCCCTAGTATAAGAACTCAAAAGAAGAAGTACAAATAGAAAGGTATAATACAACTAAAAGGAAAGCAAGAACTCAAGGACTAACTAATTAAGAGAGGGAAAGGAGAAGAGCTAGGAAACATGACAGTGACAAGCCATCCAGTTATATGTAGAAGATGGGAAAGGCAATGATCCTGAGAATCTCCAGAAGATTTTTGAATCTAGCAGTTAATTGGAAAGATTCTCACCCTGATTAACTATATATACTGACACCTGTGAACTAAGCAACTGCACTGACGATGGCAATTTGTAATAGTAGGTTCATGCTCAGAGTGCCTGTCATTCTGGTCTTCTGAATACGGGCTGCTTGTCATGACATGCCAGTTGCTGCCATGCAGTCTCTCAGGTAGATGATTATTCAAAAAGAAGGGGGTGGTGAATGAAGGCAGGAGACAGGAAAAGGAATATTGTGGGACTGTCCTGCTTCAAGGTTGTATATGGTTAGATTTTTGGACTTATGTGTAAACATAAGAAGTATATAATTCTTTATGCCTATTTTTAAATATATATTCTAATTTTTGAATATTTTTTCATCGTATTCTGTAGGGACTTAAAGTTCAACATATCAATACTTGATAAAAAATACCTGTTCCATATTATGCTTAAGATGTTTGATATTCAGACAGATAGTGAGGTTAAGCTTCACAGCCTAGGTTGTATGGTAATAACAATAAACTTCTCTTCTGGAGGGTTAACAACCTAAGTTTGCAGACCAAAATTAGAGAAAAAGGAGGGCCACAAGGAAAGCCAACATTTTGGCCCTAGCCTTCCAAGGTCAATTAAGACTCAGGACATATGAGAACTTGTACTGTAATGTCATGTAATTCGGTAGTGTCCCAAATTTTCTGATCAAGGAGATTATGGGGCCAAAGAGGAAAGTGATCAATGATGTACAGTGTGCCTAAGGAGAGTCACATGGAGAGAAAACATTCTCTCAGGCTTTCACAGAGAGCACATTGGCCAAGCAATGGCCATGACTCATCCACATGGCTGACAAAGGATCTACAATCTGAGGTACAGGATCTCAGGATAAATCCTGAGGGGATTTCACTGACCTTATTAGATCCAAAAACTACAACTCCTGTTGCATAGGTCTTTCAGGATAAATCCTGAGGGGATTTCACTGACCTTATTAGATCCAAAAACTACAACTCCTGTTGCATAGGTCTTGCTTTATCTTGGTCGTAACCATAGAGCAGAAAAGTATAAAAAAGAAGTATAAGAAGTAAAACCATTTTGTTATGTTGAGCTGTAGAGGACTCAAGTCCCCTATTTCTGACACTGCCAATCAAGCAGAAGACCCAATACTATTATGGACTACTGGACTCTTTTAGAATATTTTGCTGGGTTAACACACCTATAATATTCAAATGACAGAACTAAACAAAAAAGGGGATATATAAATGAATGTCCATTTTGTATCTGTGTATTCAAAATGGTCAGGATAGATATGTAGTTACAGTCTCTTAATGAATAGAGGGATTTGTTGTAATAGTGTTTATAAATGGGATATCATGTTTGCATCTTGTACAGCAAATAACCACTAGGGAGAGAGTATGCAATGTGTTAATTATTGAAACAGTCCTACCTATTTGATTTGAAACTGTCTCATTGCTATTTGTCTCTCAATAAAATTATGGGCAAAAAATTAGGGAAAAGGGGAAAAAAGATCAATGCAAGTAATTCATATAATAAAAACGGAATCATGCGCTTGGAGTATAACTCAATGGTACAGTGCCTGCACAGGCTGCATGAGGCCCTGGATTTGATCCCTAGCACCAAATCAATTGTTTAATTATGTCACATCTATATCAAAATTCACTGATCTCATCTCACTCATAGTAAAGGTCAAAGTCCTCTCAGAAACCTACATCCCCGATGTGACCCAGTTCTGGGTTCGCTCTCTGACCTTATTGCCTGCTGCCCTCCCTCAGCCCCCAGCCACAAGTGAAGCATGCTCTTGTTCCTGTATGCCTGGAATGATCCACAACGCCAGCCACCTCACTTCCTTCAGGTCTCTCCTCCAAGACCGCCTTCTCCATGAGTCACTCCTTAACCACCCTCAAAAAAATGTCACGCCTACTTTGGCATGTTGCATCTCCCTTCCCTGTATTTCCCCCCTCTTATCTGTTACAATTAGCTGTCTTGCTTGCTTATTTATCTTATTTATTGTCTGGTTCAATTACTACAGCTACGCAACAAACCATCCCAAAATTTGGTCACTTAAAACATAATGTTTGCATCACCCACAAATCTGCTGATTGAACATGGCTCAGGAAGAATAGTGAATTTCTGCTCCTTCAACACTGCTCACAGGTCAGAGGTGGGGATTATCTGAAAGCTGGATCATGCACATTTCTGGTGCCTGAACTGGAAATGCCTGGACAACAGAACCCTGAAACAGCTAGGGACCATTGACAGTGTCTCTATCCTGCTTTGCTATCTCTAAGTGGCAGCTGCAGGATTGCCAGACTTCTTTACAGAGCCTCAGGGGTCCAAAGGCACAAGCCCCAAGAGGGGAAAAAAAAAACCAGGCAAAGGTTGGACTACCTTGTAGAACCAACTACCCACTCACAGTCAAAGAAGTTCTGAATCTGCACCAATTGTAAAGAGAGGGAATACATACCCCACCTCTTGTAAGAGTGTCAGTGTCACACATGGTAAGGAGAACACTTGAGAAGGTTTCATGCTAGCATAGCCATCTCTGGAAAACAGTATGCCACAGTGCTCTTACTAGTATTGGCTTTGGGCCAGACCCAGGTCAGCTGCTGCTCCTTGAGAGGTAACACCATACTCAGGAGGCAAGAGCTGGTGGAGAGGAAATCGGGTATGCTGAATGGCCAGCCTCGAGAAGATGCTCGCCAAGCCCCATCTCAAGGGGACTCAGGGCCACACAGGGACTTTATAAGGAGGAAAAGGAAGGGCAGGGGTCAATCGGCAGAAGACTAAGGGCTGAGTGGGGCTTACATCACCCAGGGCATGTGTCTTAGCTAAATATGACACATTATTTTTCTGTAAGTTAAACCACAGCCATGTGCACACTCTGTGCTCACTGAGCATAGAATTAAAGACTAAGTAGGGACATTAGACATTCTGATGTTATCTAAAGTCACCCAAAGTTTTGAGTTCTCTAATCTACAAAAATATTATTGGGGAGGATAGGATAGCTCAGCGGCTTAAGTGCCTTGGCAAGCACAATGTCCTGAGTTCAATCCCCGGTACAAAAAAAAAAAAAAAAAAA
>NW_004526249.1:4893-6976 GCF_000260255.1 Octodon degus
ATGAGCTGCTGCTCCAGAGTCCAGGGCTATCAAAGCTAATGGGCTAGAAGCCAGGCTCCCAAGTGCAGAGGCCCTGGGACTGTCAACAGGACAGAGGCTGGAGGGCCAACCAGGGGAAGAGATGAAAGCCAAGCCAGGACACCATCAGATGGCATACCTACACCCAAAGTTAAGTTAAAAGCAGGATTTGCCTTCAGCCAGAGCCTTTACAAGTTCCCCTTTGGCCCAAACGCACACTGAGAGCCCAGACTGCTGGGCACAGAACAGCTTTTTGCTGATTTTGCCCACTTTGGTTTATTTGATGGCACAAAGAGAGCCAGAGAGTGGTGAAAACCGTGTTGTTAATATTAAACTAATCTTTCTTCATGCCCAGGGGTTTGCTGGTCAATATTTAACAGCTCACTCTCCAGAAAAGGTGGAGCTGGAGCTGACTTGCAAGTGTGTAGCATTAGCCTATCTCTAGAATGTAAATCCTGCATCTCAAGCCACCCCCCTGGCTATGGCTGCCTGTAGCTGAAGAAGAAACAGATGTCTCCAGCTTCTCAGCAGCCTGCCTTGGAGTCTGGCACTTTCCACATTCCTGACACAATTCATTCTCCTGAGCCAGTTCACTGCCTGTCCCCTCCAGGAGCTGAAGTCAAACTCTGACAGCATAGTTCAAACTGGCTTCTTTCTTTTCTGTCAGAAAGCCCAGCCAAGCTGACTAGCAGACTGATAGGAAATCCTTCCCCCACTGTCAGGGAAGGAAGGAATCAGGTATACCAAAGATACAGGAAGCTCATACCCTTCAATTCTAAGTGCATCAACATCTTGCATGGAACCTACAGCCTTAGCCAAAGTGTCAGAAAGGCCAGGAGCCTAGGCCTTCCTGTTTGTTGGTCCTGCATGCCACTGTGAGCCATAGAAAACCACAGTGACTGGCAGTGGCTCAGTCAAGAAAAAGGCCAGGTGGGCAGGCCAGGCCTTCAGAGATCCCAGGCCAAAGAGATCCCTTTGTTCTTTCCACTCAACTGGCTAGGGCCCTCCTTGGAGCTGTATGGTCCTGAGAGAGCTGCTCTGCCCTCAGTGTCACTCACTGTTTCTGGCAAGAAAAAGGGGATAGGAAAGGGCAGAAGGGAACAGCAGTTGAATCTCACCCCTGAGGAAGACTCATCCCAGGGCAGACCAACTATAGTTTAAAATGTTCCCCTTTATACACATACACACACACACACACACAAAAAAAAAAAAACCACGACCCACAAAAGAGGAATTCTGTAGACAATTATTGTTGATATTTCCTACATCTCACCCCTGAGGAAGACTCATCCCAGGGCAGACCAACTATAGTTTAAAATGTTCCCCTTTATACACATACACACACACACACACACACACACAAAAAAAAAAAAAAAAAACACGTTCCCCAAAAGTTTATGTGTTAGGACTTTGTCCCCCAGAGCAGCACAGTTGGTAGGTAGGATTTTCAGGATGTGACAGTGTTGTAAGACTTTGTCCTTGTGAATAGATTAATCTACTTGTAGATGAATGGAATAACGAGTTATCACAGGAGTGGTTTTACTAAAGGCAGGTTCTAATTCACTGCAGCACAGGGAGCCCTCTGCCATGCAGCCACCAGCAGGTGCTGGGGCTGGGGAGGGGGTGGCTTCAGTCTTGCACATTCAGTCTCTTTTCTTCACAAATTATCCCATATTCAGCATTCAGTTGTAGCAATGAAAAAGAGACTGAGACGATTGTCTAGGGCAAGACTCAAAGGACTGAATCTAAGAGTTCCCAGAGTGTTGCTCTCTAAAACTTACGATCACATAGTTCATCATTCAGTAATAAAAATTATGATTAAGGGCCTGTGAGATAGCTCAGTGGTCTAAGCACCTGCTTCGGCAAGTGCAGAGACCAGGGTTTGATCCTCCATCCTGCACACCACACTGGCCCTGCTCCTGGGGAGCGCTAAGCCAGTGACTGAGTCTGGGCATGGTGGTACATGCCTGTAATCCCAGTGTTGGGGAGGCTGAAAGCAGGAGGATCACTACAAGTCAGAGCTGTGTAGTGAGACCCTGTACCAAATACATGAGTGAAAAAAAAA
>NW_004526250.1:0-631 GCF_000260255.1 Octodon degus
CACCTGTAATCCCAGCATTCAGGAAGTGCAAGGACTGTGGTTCTATTCCTGGCAACACATGCCGTGATGGCTTCGCCCTTGGGTGCACTGAGAGGGCCACCAAGAGTGGGTCTGGTGGCACACACCTGTAATCCTTGAAATCAGGAGGATCACTATGAGTAAGAGCTGTGTAGGGAGACCCTGTACCAAATACATTTAAATAAATGAATAAGTAAATGAAACAGAAACACAGGGGGCAAGGAAAAGATGCTCTCATCCAAGCTACTTTAGTTCCTTGCTACCAAATAATTACTAAATATAAGGGTAATATGATTTCCAGCATGAACATATACCCTGTTTTCTTTTGGAAATGACACAAATACAGGGGGCTGGGGAGATGGCTCAGTAAAATAAGTACTTCCCTCGCAAGCACAAGGTCCTGAATTCAATCCCTGGTACCGCCAAAAAATAAAAAATAAATAAATAAAACTCATGTCCTGATTTTTACAAATGAGGAAACTAAATTTCAGAGAAAATTACAGGTATAACGGTACAGCTGAAGACAATTTTCTGGCTCTTAGAGAGCTTCTCTATTTCATTTTCCATGAGTAATGACCTTTAATTTTTTTTTATTTTTCTTCAAGCTTGTAGG
>NW_004526250.1:2203-2772 GCF_000260255.1 Octodon degus
GCCAGCTCAGCCCACCAGGGGGCGGGGCTGGCTGGCATGTGGTGCTGGGGGATTGAACCGCGGTCCCTGATGCCTTGCCAAGCTTGTTCTAAGCAAGTGCTTTAGACCACTGAGCCATCTCTCCAGCCCCGCTGAGGAGGGTTTTGTTTAATTTCCATCTATTAGGATTTTTTTCTGGTTTCATTTATGGTTTATTTCCCCTTTCATTGTGCTGTAGTCACATAATATGAATGGGATAATTTGTTTTCTTGCATATACTTAAGTAGCACCTGTGGTCCAGTATGTGGTGTATTTTAGAAAATGAGACATGGGCAGAAAAGAAAAATTTGTGTACATCTGTAGTAGGGTGTATTACTCTGTATATGTCCAGTAAGTCTATTTCTTCCATGCTCTGCTTCTGTTCTAGTACATTTTTGCTAAGTTTTTGTCAGTTTTACCTATTTTTCTGGCATAAGAGTTTGCTTAGTTCTTCTGCTAAGAATGTGGTATTAAATGTTAGATTTTTCCTGTCCATTAAGATTTGTCTCCTGTGTTTAGTGTGTAGATATTTATGAGTGTTACCACTTCCT
>NW_004526250.1:4679-6714 GCF_000260255.1 Octodon degus
CCCCAAGCCTGTATGCGTGGCCTGAGCTGAGCCTGTAGGGGACAAGGTGGAATAGGCGGGAGAGGCAGCTCTCCCACACACTCACCAGGCCTGGTCTATGACTGGGTCTGGGGTTTCACGGAACGTGGCAGAAATTCCTACTTTTTTTAATTTTTAATTAAGCGTTTCATTGCATGGGCTTGCGCAGTGTTGGGGTGGTCCCAATGGGGTGGAACAGGGTCTCACACACGCTAAGCTTGTGCTGGTACCATTAGTAGGTCCTGCCAGTGCAGGGTAGCGGGAAGCTCTCCCACACAATCACCGGGCCTGGACTAAGACTGGGATAACCTTTTTTTGCGATAAGGTAGTGTTAAGTTCCCCTGTTATGATTTTGATATTGCTTATTTGATTTTTCATGTCCTTTAAAATTTGTGTTTTATAGCTGGGTGCTCCCAAACTCGGTACACACACACATTTGACTGTTACCTCCTCCTCCTGAATTTTTCCCCTGACCTTGTCTATCTCATTTGATCATTCTTGGTTTGAATTCAGATTTTCTGTGAACAGGATTGCGACCCTTGTTTTTACTGAGGTTCTGGAGCATGTGGTATTATTTCCTATCCTTTGACTATTAGCCTAAAAAAAATTCAGTATTTCTTGTATACAGAATGTTGTTGAATTTTTCTTGCTTAATTCACTGTGCCATTCTAATTATTTTAATTGGTGTATTGAGCCCATTTGCATTGGTGCTTATAATTGATATGTATTGACTTAGGTTTGCCATGCTATTTTCCTATTTTTGGTTCCCTGCTTTTATCCTTTCTTTAACTGGTTGCCATAATTGGTGATTCTTTTTGTTCTCATTCATGGAATAGCAGTCATTTTGATTCCTCTGTAGAATATCTTTTAGCATTCTATGAAAGTTTGGGTTGGTCATCATGAATTTCTTTTGTTGTTTTTTGTCGTTGAAGTATTTCCCTTCTTCATGACACTTGAAAGAGAGTTTTGCAGGGTATATCAGACTAGGTTGGAATTTGTTTCCTTCGAGGACTTGAACTACTTCGCTCCCTGCATTTCTTGACTTAATGGTTTTTGAGGAGAAATCTGCAGTAATTCTGATGAATTTTCTTTTAAATGTAATCTGTTTCTTTTCTCTAGCAGCTTTTAGTATATTGTTCTTGTGCTGAACTTCTGGGATCTTGACTATTATATGTCTGGATGTCGTTTTAATTGAGTTGATAATATTTGGAGTTCTATATGCCTTGATTACTGCATATCAGGTTGTTTCCCCACATTTGAGAAGTTTTCTGCTATCACTTCTGCTTGTACTTTAGACCAAAGAAGGAAACATTATAGCTGTATAACAAAGCAGATATTAGGCGGACATTTTTATTTAAGTTAGTTCCCCTGAATTCTGTCTGGGCACTTTTCCTTTATACGCCTAGAGTCCTCCAGGCAGACTAGCCCACCCCAGCTACATGCTGCCATCTCATTGTCATGAGAACGCTCCTGTGGCTATGGGCATCAGTCTGCGCCCAACTGGGCCCAGCAGTATGGGATGGACCCACTGGCTTCTGGTCTGGCATTTCCTTTCCATAACTTTTCTATGCTCCTTTACTTTTTTTTTATCAGTGTCTTCTTTAAATACACCCAGTAATTCTTTTGTTATGGTTGTCACCTCTTTTTTTTTAACCTGAGAGATTAGCTCTGATTTGATATCCTCTATTTAATCTGGAGCTATATTTTTGCTTCAATTGCAATCATTTCAAAGATTTCAGACACATAACTTTCAATCTTTTCTATGCTTATGGCTCCTGGATTTGTTCTGGGATAGTTGGGGGTCTGAGATTTCATTTTGCCCCTTTGTCTTGTCATTTTCCATTTTAGAAAGAACTCTTTTGGTATCTGTGATACTTCTTGTGAAATTTTGCGCATAGCCATCTATATCACTGCACTCAGAACATCTATAGTCAACTCCTGGCTGGGAAGCTACCTCAGTAGGCTAAATGCCTACCTTGGAAGCACAATACCTGAGTTTTATCCCCATTACTGCATG
>NW_004526251.1:0-685 GCF_000260255.1 Octodon degus
TAAAAACCACATGATCATCTCCATTGATGCAGAAAAGGCTTTTGACAAAGTCCAACACTCATTCATGTTTAAAGTCCTGCAGAAAATTAGAATAGATGGCCTCTACTTCAATCTGGTGAAAGCCATTTATGAAAACACAATGGTTAACATAATCCTAAATTGGGAAAAACTAAAATATTTTACTCTTAGATCTGGTACACAACAAGGATGTCCTCTATCACCACTACTATTCAACATAGTTCTGGAATCATTAGCTACAGCCATAAGATAACAGAAAGAAATAAAAGGAATAAGAATAGGCAAAGAAGAAGTTAAATTACCTTTGTTTGCAGAAGACATGATACTTTACTTGGAAGACCCAAAAAACTCCACCAAGAAGCTACTAGAATTAACACAGAAATTCAGTAGCATAGCAGGTTCTAAAGTCAATACCCAAAAGTCAATAGCATTCCTCTACACAGACAACAAACACAATGAGAGGAAAATTATAGAAACAATACCTTTTACAATAGCATCGAGGAAAATGACATACCTTGGAATTAATCTAACTAAAGAAGTCAAAGATCTTTTCAAGGAAAATTACAGTACTCTGAAAAAAGACATCGTAGAGGATTTCAGAAAATAGAAAGATATCCCATGCTCCTGGATAGGAAGAACCAACATTGTGAAGATGGCCATACTCCCA
>NW_004526251.1:1835-6972 GCF_000260255.1 Octodon degus
ATCACCTGAGGAATGGTTGAAAAAGATGTGGTATTTTTACACAATGGAGTATTATTCAGCTGTTAAGAATGATAAACTCGAAGCCTTTATATTGAAGTGGATGCCACTTGAACATATACTCATAAGTGAAATAATACAGACACACATGTATAAATATCGTATAGTTTCCCTAGTATAAGAACTCAAAAGAAGAAATACAAATAGAATGGTATAATACAAGTAAAAGGAAAGCCGGATCTCAAGGACTAACTATTCAAGAGAGGGAAAGGAGAAGAGCTAGGAAACGTGAATAAGTCAAGCCATACAGTTATATGTAGAAGATGGGCAAAGCAATGATCCTGAGAAACTCCACAAGATTTTTGAATCTAGCAGTTAATTGGAAAGATTCTCACCCTGACTAACTATATATACTGATACCTGTAAACTAAGCTACGGCACTGCTGATGGTAATTTGTAATAGTAGTTTCATGCTTGGAGAGCCTGTCATTCTGGTCTTCTGAATATGGGCTACTTGTCATGACATGCCAGTTGCTGCTATGACATCTCTCTGGTAGATGGTTGTTCAAAAAGTAGGGGGTGGTGAATGAAAGCAAGCGACAGGAAATGGAATATTGTGGGATTGTCCTGCTTCAAGGGTATATATGGTGAGATTTTTGGACTTATGTGTAAACATAAAAAGTATATAATTCTTTACGCCTATTTTAAAATATATTCTAATTTTTAAATGTTTTGTATCATATTCTGTAGGGACTTAAAGTTAACATACCAATACTTGATGAAAAATATCTGCTCCATATTATGCCTAAGATGTTTGATATACAGACAGTGAGGTTAAGCTTAACAGCCTTAGTTGTATGGTAATAACAATAAGCTTATCTTCTGGATGGTTAACAACCTAAGTTTGCAGACCAAAATTAGAGAAAAAGGAGGGGTGCAAGGAAAGCCAACATTGTGTCCCTAGCCTTCTAAGGTCATTTAAGACTCAGGACATATGAGAACTTGTGCTACAATGTCACGTAACTCAGTAGTGTCCCAAATTTTCTGATCGAGGAGATGATGGGGCCAAAGAGGAAAGCAATCAATGATGTAGAGTGTGCCCAAGGAGAGTCACATGGAAAGAAAAGATTCTCTCAAGCTTTCACAGAGAGCACATAGGCCAAGCAATGGCCGTGACTCATCCACATGGCTGACACTGACAAAGGTTCTACAATCTGAGGTACAGGATCTCAGGATAAGTCCTAGGAGATTTCAGTGACCTTATCAGACCCGAAAGCTACAACTCTTGTTGCATAGGTTCTGTTTTACTTTGGTCTTAATCATCCAGCAGAAAAGTATAAAAAAGAAATATAAGAAGTAAAGCCATCCTGTTATGTTGAGCTGTAGGGGACTCAGTTCAACAATTTCTGAGATTGCCAGTGAAGCGGAAGACCCAATACTATTATGGACCACTGGACTCTTTTAGCAGATTTTGCTGAGTTTACACACCTATAATATTCAAATAATGGAACTTAACCAATGAAGCGGATACAGATGAATGTCCATTTTGTATCGGTGTATTCAAAGTGGTTAGGACAGATATATATATATAGTTACATTCTCTTAATGAATATAGTGATTTGTTCTAATGGTGTTAGGATATCATTTCTGCATCTTGTACAGCAATTAACCACTAGGAAGAATGTATGCAATGTGTTAATTATTGAAACTGTCCTACCAATTTGATTTGGAAAAAAAAAGAATATTTTGTTGAGTTAACACACCTATAATATTGAAATGACGGAACTGAACAAAATAGGGGATACAGATGAATGTCCATTTTGTATCTGTGTATTCAAAGTGGTTAGGATAGATATATAGTTACATTCTCTTAATGAATAGAGGGATTTTTTCTAATGGTGTTTGTAAATAGGATATCATGTCCGCATCTTGAACAGCAAATAACCACTAGGAAGAAGGTATACAATGTGTGAATTATTGAAATTGTCCTACAAATTTGGTTTGAAACTGTCTCACCGCTATTTGTTTATCAATAAAATGATGGAAAAAAAAGATAGCCATGAGAGTTGTTGGAGATATTTATGCCATTCCCTTATTGACACTCAGGTAAAATAGTGATTTTCTTGAAACTTCTATAGCAATACTGATTTCCTTCATCACAGTTACGTAAACTTAAACTACCACAATTAGAAATAAAGAGTGTGAGTTGTGGGAGAGGAAGAGAAAGGGAGTCCACCTCCAAAGAGGTAAGAATGCCAGCATGCAGAGCAGGTGCATAATGGTCCACAGAATGCGAGGGATAAGGAAGAATGCTCACTCCACATGAACAGAGACTGGGCAGCAGCCCAAAGCCATCTAGCCGCGGTGGTTAGGCCAGAGCAGGGAGGGGGATTTCAGTTTATTAAACTCTATGCAGTAAAGATAGGGCACACTGTGCGTTTTTAATGAAGGAGTGGTATTCTGACAGGAGTATAAATTAGAGTCGCTCATGAGAAAATGTCAGATGAATTAAATGGCGGAAGTCTACAACTGGAAAGACTATGTTATTGTTCAAGTATTTTATACCTGAGGTGATAAAAATGGTGGTAACTGAAAAAAAAAGAAAGTAGATAGTATGTTAAAAAGGTTTAAAAGGCCCTGGAAAAAAGAAATTATAGCACCTTATGACTAAGTGGAAGTAAAGGACTTTATAAAGGAAAATGTTAAAGTCTAAGTTCAAGTCTATCATTTTACATCTATGTGATTCCTTAAAGTGATGCTGGAATCAAAATTAATTCATGGAACATAAACTCAAGATAGAATGGAAATCAGAGCAAGAGGAAGTGCAAGAGCCCTCGTGCTTGCTTCTTCTCTCTGCCTGTGGACCTTCAACAGCTTTTCAAACATTTACATTGACTGGCTTTGCAAGTTTTAAAAGTTAAAAGAAACCCCTCCAAATTCCCACTTAGCATCATATTTTAGTATCTGCATCTTCTTAAATTAAGGCACATGGTCACTAAAATATAATTAGAATGTTTACATTTCCAGGATAGGCAAGCTTACATTCCTGCCAATCAGTCTTCCTACCACAATCAACTATAATTGATGAGGCCAAATTAGAAAACAACAACAATAGCAATAAGTGATAGCATCAAAGAGCAAACCAGGCAGCAAAAGCCTCTGAGATCAAGATATATACCAGAGGGGAAGGAAGACTATATTTGACACAGCGTTTAATATGGTTGTTTGCCTAACCACAAAGAGAAATCAAGTAGCTGAATATTGATTTCAGAGTCTTCGTAGAAGTTGAAGCTTAGAATTTGTCAAAGTTGAGGAATGTTCTGTCAAAATCTGGCCACATATAATTCTTGAAATAGGAGGGAACTACAGTCAAATATCATAAGATGAACACAATCTCTACTACATAAAGGTGATACTTGCCTACATAACTATCTGCCAGGAACAAAAGCTAAAGCTTTATAGAGGAAGATGCTTCAGCCAGAGTATAGTTAGCTTCATAATTTGTCATGCACAATGTCAGACATTCAATTAAACCTTACCAGAAATATCAGGAAAAGTGGAGCAGCCTGCAGGAGATTCACACAGTTACCATAGTTAACATAACTAGCTATACTGGAACATAATTATCTTAAGTGTAATTAAAATAAGACTGAGATTATAAGAAGAAAAAGAAAACTATGAAAAGAATCAGGGCCGGGGAGATGGCTCAGTAGAATAAGCACTTGCCCTGCAAGCACAAGGGCCTGAGTTCAATCCCTGGTTCTGAAAAAAAAAGAAAAAAAAGAAAAGAAAAGAAAAGAAAAAAGAAAGAAAGAAAAGAAAAGAACCAGTGGAAGTTTTAGAAATCAAAATATAAAAACATAAAAAATTCATAAATATATTCAGTAACATACTAGATATAGTTGAAAAAAGAATTAGTAGAATGGAAAATAGACCAGAATAATATGTCCATGCAGAAATAGTCAAAGACAAAAAAGCAATAAAATAATAAAAAGAACATAAGAGACATGTAACAGTGAAAATTTTTAATTCTCATGTAAGTGGATTTCACAAAAGAGACAGCAGAAGTGTAGACTTTAACAACCAGTTAGCATTTTCTAAACCTGACAAAAGATAACAATTACACATTGAAGAGTTAAACTATAATCACAGAAAATAAAAACAAGTAAAATATATTACTAATGCTATTGAAAACCAAAAATTTTGAAAGTAATAAGAGTTTAGAAATATCTTGTTTTCCAAGGAAGAAAAATAAGAACAAGAATGGATTTATCAACTAAAAGAAACCAGAGAACAACAGTTGAAATGTATTTTCAAATGATGAAAGAAAGAAAATCAATCTACTAATAAAAACTTAAATTTAATCTAGTACAATTTCCAATAAAGATAACAGGAAAAATTAGAAAAATTAATTTTTCTACCAAAAGCTGAAAGAATTTGTTACCAGCTGATCTCTGTTTAAGGGGATGCCGTGCAAAATGTGCAAAGACTATAGGAAAATGACCCCCGATAAAGTACAGAAATGTAAGAAACAGATATCAGACAGTGTGGGTAGGTGGGTGACCGGGAATGCTTTACAAAATGTGCAAAACACCAAATTCGCACCCTTCAGACTCCTATTTCATTGCCTCCTTTGCCAACCACCATCCACACGAGAAGACACCAGACCCGGATGCCAAAGACAAAAGGAGAAAGCATCCAAAGATGCAGGAGAGAATATTAGGAAGCTTGGAGTAGAGTTTCCTTCAACAGGACATGAAAATCACCAAGGTGGAATTCTGTATCTCTCGTAATTTTGTCTGTTTTAATTCTAATTTGTGTTGTTCTTAAAACATAAAAACTAAAATAAATAAGTAAATACATGGAGAATCTGATAATGCCACTTCTCTCACTCCTGTCATTGACAACTTGTGCTTTTTTTCTTTGTTGAATAATTGACAGTGGTTATTCTTGCTGTTTTTATGATTACTCTAGGGCTTACATTGTACTTATCAAAATTGACTTTCTAGTGATATAAAATGGTACAGGTACCACATAATGATGTTACATTCATATGTCTTCATTTTTTCCAGCATTTCTGTGGTGCCATTGGACATTTTCTTTTCTTTTTTTTTTTCTTTCTTTCTTTCTTTTTTTTTTT
>NW_004526252.1:0-1761 GCF_000260255.1 Octodon degus
AATACCACATCTTTTTCAACCATTCCTCAGGTGATGGGCATCTTGGTTGTTTCCAAGATTTGGCAATCACAAATTGTACTGCTATAAACGTAGGCACACATATATCCCTATGATATGATGTTTTCAGATCCTCTGGGAAAATTCCTAGTAGAGGAATAGCTGAATTAAATGGGATTTGCAGTCCAACTTTTCTAAGGAGTCTCCACAATGATTTCCACAATGGTTGCACCAGTCTACATTCGCACCAGCAGTGGAGAAGCATTTCTGTTTCCCCACAGCCTCTCCAACATTTGTTGTTGGATGATGTAGTTATGATAGCCATTCTTTCCTAGGTGAGATGATATCTCATTGTTGTTTTAATTTGCATTTCGCGGATGGCTAGTAATGTGGAGCATTTTTTCATATATTTATTCGCTTCTTTAATTTTTTCCTCTGAAAAACATGTGTTCATCTCGCATGCCGATTTCTGGATTGGGTCTTTAAATTTTGGGGCCCATGTGTTGTTTAGTTCTTTATAAATTCTAGAGAGCAGACGTTTGTCTGAGTACTTACTTGTCATGATATCTTCGAAATTTGTGGGTTGACTTTTCACTTTTTTGGTAATTTCTTTTGACGTGAAATAACTTCTCAATAAGAGCAGGTCCCAGTTTTCAATTCTTTCAACTGTTTCCCATGTGATTTGATTTCTGTTCATGAAGTCTGTGCCGATTCCTATGTCTTCAAGAGTTCCTCCCACTTTCTCTTTCAGGAGATTTAGTGTCTCTGCTTTAATGTTTAGATCTTTTTTTTAATGTTTAGATCTTTAATCCATTTTGACTTTAGTTTAGTGCATGGTGATATTCCTGGGTGAAGTTTGAGTTTTCAGCATGTAGAGAGCCAGTTTTTACAGCACAGTTTTTTAAAGAGGCTATCTTTCTTCCAGTGAGTGTTTGACCCCTTTGTGAAAGATAATGTGGCTGAGTGTGTTCCTAGGGGCTTCAGTGTCTTCTAATCTATTCCATTAATCCTTAGATCTATTTTGTTACCAGTACCATGCTGATTTTATTACAGTAGCCTTGTAGTATAATTTCAAGTCAGGAATTGCAATGCCTCCTGCCTTGTCTTTATTGCCCAGAATTGCCTTTGCTATTCTAGGTCTTTTTGGTTCCAGATAAATTTTAGGAATGATTTCTCTATGTCTGTGAGGTATATCGGTGGTAGTCTGATAGCGATTGCATTAAATCTCTACAGGAATTTTAGGAGTATGACCATCTTCACAGTGTTGGTTCTCCCTATCCAAGAGTAGGGAATATCTTTCAAATTTTTTAAAATCCTCTATGATACTTTTTTAAGGGATCACTTTTTTACTGTAAATTTCCTTGAAAAGATTTTTGACTTTTTCAGTTAGATTAATTCCAAGGTATTTCATTTTACTCGGGCTATTGTAAAAGGTATTCTTCATATAATTTCCCTCTCAGTGTGTTTATTGTTTAGAGGAATGCTATTGACTTTTGGGTATTGACTTAATGACCTGCTATGCTACTGAATTTCTGTATTAATTCTAGTAGCTCCTTGGTGGAGTTTTTTGAGTCTTCCAAATAAAGTATCATATCATCTGCAAATAAAGATATTTTAACTTCTTCTTTGCCTATTATTATTCCTTTAATTTTATTCTCTTGTCTAATGGCTATAGGTAATGATTCCAGCACTGTATTGCATAGGAGTGTTGATAGAGGACATCCTTGTCTTGTACCAGATCTAAGAGTAAAAGATTTCAGTTTT
>NW_004526252.1:2276-3209 GCF_000260255.1 Octodon degus
CTTTGCCAGTAGGTTTTTAATTATGTCTCTTATTTCATTGGCTGTTATTGGGCAATTAAGCGTGCTTGTATCTTGTTAATTCACTTGTGGTAATTTGTACCTTTCTGGGAATCTGTCAATTTCTTCTGTGTCTTCTATTCTATGAGAGAAAAGATTCTAAAAGTAGATATTGATAATCTTCTTCATTTTCACATGGTCTATGGTAATTATACCCTTTTCATTCCTTATTGCTTCTATTTGAATTTTTTCTTTCCTCTGTTTGATGAGGTTATCTAGGGGCTTAGCAATTTTATTTAATCTTTCAAAGAACCAAGTTTTAGCTTTTTGAATTCTTTGAATTGTTTCCTTTTTCTCAATTGAATTAATATCTGTTCTAATCTTTATGATTTCCTCCATCTTTGGGTTTTGGGTTTGGTTTCCTTTTCCTTTTGTAGTTGTTGAAGGTGCAGCATGAGGATATTTATTTGTTCCTCTTCTGTTTTCCTAATGTGTGAGTTCACAGCTATGAACTTCCCTCTGAGAACTGCTTTCATTATAAGCCATAAAATATGATAAGTTGTGCTAGAATTTACATTTAATTGTATATATTGTTTAATTTCTTTCTTTTTTAAACAGCTTTAAATATTGTTTATTATTGCAAATGTCACATTTTCCCCCAAAATTTTATTGATAAACAAATAGCAATGAGACATGGTCCATGGTAATTCAAATCAAATTGGTAGGACAGTTTCAAAAATCACACATTGCATACATTCTTCCTAGTGGTTAATTGCTGTACAAGATGCGGACATAATATCCTATTTACAAACACCATTAGAACAAATCACTCTACTCATTAAGAGAATGTAACTATATATCTATCCTAACCATTTTGAATACAAGATACAAAAAGGACATTCATCTGTATGCCCTTTTTTTGTTAAGTTCTGTTAT
>NW_004526252.1:3309-3887 GCF_000260255.1 Octodon degus
CAAGAGTTGTAGCTTTTGGGTCTGAAAAGGTCAGTGAAATCCCCTCAGGATTTATCCTGAGATCCTGTACCTCAGATTGTAGAACCTTTGTCAGTATTGTCCTGTGGATGAGTCATGGCCATTGCTTGACCAATGTGCTCTCTGTGACAGCATGAGAGAATGTTTTCACTTCATATGACTCTTGAAAGGAGTATTTAACGATTACAGTTTTCTTCTCTCCTCTTTTTAATTTCTGACCAATTTTGCATGTTTGTAGCTGGTAACTTGGACAAATAATTTGAAGACAATGATAAGCATCATAAAAGTTGTTGAGCTCCTATCATTTTATTCTTTATTGTTTTAATGTATTTTACTATTTTTTATTCTCTTTAAAAAAGAAAAATTAAAATAAGCAAAAAAACGTAGCAATACAACTATGGAAATTTTTAATAGGGTTCAGAGAGCTACTTCATGGCACCAATTAACTCCATATATGTGTCATAAAAACATAATTGCCTGTTTGCAGATTTATGTTCATGAAATATAATACTGAGTGATAAGTTTCTGAATAATAATTTATTAAAAGTTTAAATCTGTTT
>NW_004526252.1:5472-7102 GCF_000260255.1 Octodon degus
AAAAACCCAGGAGCATGGACAAGCCAGGAGTCTGGATCATCTAAGGAAAGCTGTAAGGACAGAGAAAAGCAATTAAGACAGAAGCCCTGGGAGCTACAACCACCAGAAGTGCCATAGGAGGGAAGGACCCCAAGCCCTTCATGTTTAGATCATGCTAAGGATTGTCTTGGATGCTGCACATGGAACTATAGGACTTAATGTTTGCCCTGCTCAATTTTGGACTTGCTTTGGTCCCATTGCTTCGTTTGTCCCTGTTTTTAACTTTTGGAAAGTGTTTGTGTTGTACCTGCATTTGTATAGGGGCCCACAGCTAAGATGTTGCCTTATGTCTCAGAGGAGACTGGACTTTTCAGCAATGCTGAAACTGTTAGGGTTTTGGCAACTCTTAGAGATGGACTGAAGGCCTTTTGCATAAAGGGATATGTGCAAGCCCTTGAGGGCCAGGGGAGGACTGTTATGGCTTTGTTATGAATGGACCCCTAGTGTCACATTCTTAGGGGTGAGCTTTTTGAAGGTGGCTGAATCTGGTTTGCAATTAGTTCCTTGTCTGACTCTCACACTGGAGATGCAAGTGCTCCCCATGCCCCAGAGTGAGCACCCTGTATATGTAGGCAGGAGAGGAGGAGGCTTGCCTTCCTGTTCTTCCCTCTGTGCCCTTCCTGCTTTTGGTGTCTTACACCAGCATGAAGGCTGCCCTCTGCTACACACACTGCCATGCAGCCAGAGGACGGCAGATGGAAACTTGCATAATCTGGGAACAACATGGATCTTTACTCCTTTTTAAGAATTGATTAATTAATATTTGTAATATATAATAATATAAGAAGGTTTAAATTATTAAAATTTGAATTGTAACATGAGTGACTTCGATGTGTAAGAGCTAAATGAGAGAAATCAATCATTACAAACAATTTCAAAAATAAAGAGAGCTCAATAAAGTCAAGAAACCTCAAGAAGGTCTGTCCCCACAGATGCTGTCAATATACTGAAGGTGATGGGTGCTGATTTACTCCAAAGTCTGTATGAGGGGCAGGGCACACAGGAGGCTGACAGAGTGTGTCCTAAGTGTGCCCCTGACACTGCGTCTGCCTCAGGGTTTACAGCCTGCTGTGCACTTAAGGCATGGAATTAAGCCCCACAGGGCTTTGACTCCAAACAGCTGTCACTTCATTCATACGTCACCAGCGCACATACTCACGTATGCTTATACCATCCATTCACACTGCCGCCATCAGAGGTCCACCTTGATACGCAAATGGAGTCACTACACCAAAGACACATACTACATAAGACCACTCTATATTTGGAAGCTGGGCTCGTCCAAAGGACCTTGTCTGACAAGTGGGAAGGGATAAGTTCATTGCAGAATCATGGCCTAGAGCGACATCAGACTGGAATATTTTCTCACTATAAAGTTCACCTCCAAAGATGCACCAGCACTATCATCATGAACTGAGTACCTAGTGTCTTCTGGGGGTGTCACGTGCAGAGGGCTCCTGACCTTCTGTGGCTTGCATGGTACAGATGCTCTTACTGGCCTTATTGTTAGGATAGACAAGCTAGACCAGGCTCCACAGGGCACTTCCTAGCTGTGCAAAGGCCGCATCATCATGCGGGAGGTACGGAGAGA
>NW_004526253.1:0-561 GCF_000260255.1 Octodon degus
GGCATGTAGAGAGCCAGTTTTTCCAGCACCATTTGTTAAAGAGGCTATCTTTCTTCCAGTGAGTATGTTTGGGCCCTTTGTCAAAGATAAGATGGCTGAATGTGTTCGTAGTGGCTTCAGCATCTTCTAATCTATTCCATTGATCCTCAGGTCTCTTTTCTTGCCAGTACTATGCTGATTTTATCACAGTAGCCTTGTAGTATAATTTCAAGTCAGGAATTGTAATGTTTCCTGCGTTGTCTTTATTGCCCAGGGTTGCCTTTGCTATTCTAGGTCTTTTCTGGTTCCAAATAAATTTTAGGAATGATTTCTCTACCTCTGTGAGGTATGTAGGTGGTAGTCTATAGGGATTGCATTAAATCTGTACAGCAATTTTGGGAGTATGGCCATCTTCACAATGTTGGTTCTTCTTATCCAGGAGCATGGAGTATCTTTCGATTTTCTGAAATCCTCTATGATCTCTTCCTTTCAGAGTACTGTAATTTTCCTTGAAAAGATCTTTGACTTCTTAGTTAGATTAATTCCAAGGTATTTCATTTTCCTCGGTGCTATTGTCAAAGG
>NW_004526253.1:3839-7910 GCF_000260255.1 Octodon degus
TTCTTTGTCATGGAAGTATTTCACTTCTCCATCAAACTTGAAAGAGACTTTTGCAGTGTATAGTAGTCTGGGCTGGAATTTGTTTTCATAGAAAACTTGAAGTACCCTGCTCCATGCTCTTCTTGCCTTCATGGTTTGTGAAGAGAAGTCGGCCATAATTCTGATGGGTTTTCCTTTGTGATCTGCTTCTTTTCTCTAGCGGCTTTCAGTAGATTATTCTTGTGCTGAATTTCTGGGATCTTGACTAGTATATGTCTCAGTGTGTCCTTTGTGGGTTGAGGTTACTTGACGTTCTGTGTGCTTCGGTTACCTGAATGTCAGATTGTTTCCTCATATTTGGGAAGTTTTTTGCTATTACTTCTGCCCATATTTTGTTAATGTCATTTGCATTGACTCCTTCTTTCTCATTGATGCCTATTAGTCTCACATGGTTCATCTTTGCATCATCTTGCAAGAGATTATTTTTTCCAGCATCCATTTTAAGAGATCTTTGCTTACCTTTTCACTAGCTGCACCAGCGTCTTCAGGATCTGAAACTGTCTTCACTTTCACTCAGACGGTTTTGTAAGCTTGTGATTGAGATTTTACGTTCCTCTACATGTCTTTGACTCTTCTTCATGCTATCTATTTCTTTCCTGTATTGCTCATTCAAGAAATCTTTCATTTTTCTACTCTTTATTTTATTATCTATGTCTTCTTTAGAAGCAGTTATAAATTTTCACTGCAGTGTTTTTTTCAAATTGCGTTTCCTCCCTACATTTCTATAGTTGATTCTTTACTTCAGATGCTATGAGTTCAGAGAATTCTTTTTTTATTTCAGAAAATAATTCTGCTCTGAGTTCCTTTATAACTTTCTGCTGTTGCTTATTTACTATGGATGCTATTAATTCATACATTTTAGCTGAGCTAGTAAAAAAGAGTTCCACTCTGAGTTCCTCTATAACTTTCCACTGTTGCTTATTTACTATTGATGCTATTAATTCATACATTTGAGCTGAACTAGTGTCATTTGCACTTGTTCTGTGTGGGCATTGGGTTTCCTCCATATGTTTCTGTATTTGATTCTTTACTGCAGATACTATTAATTCAGGGATTTCTTTTTTTCATTTCCAATCTGAGTTCCTGTATACCTTTTTATAGTTGTTTCTTTATTTCAGAAGCCATTGATTCATTGCTTTCAGCTGTGTGATTCCCAATTTGTTCTCTGTTCCTGTCCTCTGCACTTGTTATGGGTGGGCTTGAAGTCTGAGATTTTATTTTGCTCCTTCTCATTGTCATGTTGTGTAGCACTGTCTTCTGACCTTTGTTGTAGAGCTTTGGTGCAGTTATAACCTTAGCACCTACTGAAGTTCAGGTGCAGATCTACAAAGTTTGAATTTATCCACCTGTGCCTGGCTTGGGTCTGGCTGCTGTGCTCAGCTCCTTCCTGCAGCCGCCCTTGGGAGTGAACCTGATGTGTCCCTCTGGCAAGATGTTCTGCTCCTGGACTAGCTGGGTGGTTCTGTGCCCTATTCTCTCTGCAGGGATTGCAGCTGCAGGGTTTCACCCCAGGCCTGTATGACAGGCCTGAGCTGAGTCTGGAGGGGACAAGGTGGGGTAGGGAGGAGAGGAAGTTCTCCCATACACTCACTGGGCCTGGGCTAGGACTGGATCTGGGGGTCCCCAGAACGAGGCAGAAGTTCTCACTCTCCGGGCGGGCGGGGGGCGGGGGTCCCAAGGGGTGGAAGAGGGTTTCACCCATGCTGCGCCTGGGTTTGGACCGGCAGGTCCTGTCGGCGTAGAGTAGCCGGAAGTTCACCCGAATCTATTTTAGTACTTAAAATGTTCTCTTGGGACTTTATATTAAAAGCAAATCTTGGCTTCCTAAGGCTGGGAAGCAGTGAGGAGGCTGCTGTCCATGGTGGGAAGTAGTACCCACTTCCAGAGGGTACTACTCCGCTCAGCTCCAGCACTGCACACCGCTCTCTGCTTGTTGGTGGGGTCACCAGATCCTAGACCCGACAGTTAAAACTTCTGTGGGAAGTGGATTATATTGGTTAGCTTTCTGCCGCTGGGATGAAATACCTGATGGACATGGCTTTAAAGGAAGATGGGTCACAGGCTCAGAAGTTTTAGTCCATGGTCAGCCAGCTACAAGGCAGAAGCATCATGTTCGAAAGGTGGGGTGGAAGAAAGCTGTGCACTTCGTAGCAGCCAGGAAACAACAAGGGAAGAGCCAGAGCAGAGGGCCCAGGGGCCAGACACAGTCCTGATGGTTATGCCCCGGCATATACCCAGGTGTGTCCTTTACTACTACGCTAGGGGCCTCTCAAGCCAATTAAGTTGATATCAAGATTAACCATCATATAGAGATTACACCCTTTATTTTTAGGATACAGTACCCATCACCCACAAGTTAAAGGAGAAAAGGTTTATTTCAACTCATAGTTTGTAGAGGTTTCTGTCCATATTCAGCTGGCTCCAAGGCAGGGTGGCATGGCAGAGAGGCATTGCAGAGAAACAGTTTATGGCAGGCAGGCAGAAAACAGCAGCAGTCCTCCATCTTTTTTATTCCATCTAGGCCACATGCCTGCCCAGAACCGTGCTGAAGCAGTCGGTGACCTACACCAGTATCCCACGTGCATGATCCAGTCACCTCTTTCTGATACTGTGTCTTGGGTGCCTGTCTATCCTGTGTGAGCCTCAGTGGAAATAAGTCCCAGAATGTCTATCTTCAAACTCTAGTACAGTAGCAACAACCACAGCTGCTGTGTTAGCTGCTTTCTGAATCTTAGCATTTTCTCAGACACTTTATCATGTTTTACTCCTAATGCAGTCCTGAGAAACAGGAATGCCTATCCCCTTTATTGCAGAGAGAAGGCCCTGTAATGCCCAGGGTAGGGCATTGACAGATGTCAGGGCCTGATATGAATCTACATCTGTCCCACTCAAAAGTCTTTGCCTTTAAACTTACTGAAATCATTACCAGTGGAATTACACAAGGTCTGAGATTTGCCTCAAAATAGTCCACAATGGATTGTGGGAAAATTAAGTGGGCTGTAGCTTAAACAAATTTGGCCATGATTTAAGACTTGCTGACTGCGTAGTCAGTCATAGGACTCATGATACAGTTCTCTTTATTTTTTGTTATAATTTTCCTTTATAAGATGCTGTCTCCCCTGCTGCCCCAAGTTTAAGCTCTTAATCACTATAATACTGTGTTCAAATTTAAATTTATCCACCATAACACAAAGAGTATAACTTAATGTTTGGATAGTTGTATAAATTTTTTGGGCTAAGCAAAACATATACAACCAATTATTTTAGTCTGTCTTTTGTTTGCTTTACTAAAGGAAAGTCTCACTTTGTAGGTCAGGATGGCTTTGAATTTAGAGCCACCCTCCAGCCTCAGCTTCCTGAGTTCTGGGATTACAGATTCACCACCACACTCAGCTGTTCTGTCTGGTTTTTAAAGCTAGTAGAAACCTACTTTTTATAAACACCTGAAGTTGAATAGTAGTTATGGGGCAAGCTGCAAGCCAAGAAACAGTCTTCTGGGGCCTATTTATTGTCACCAATTAAAAGCCACTTTTACTTCAGGTAATTAATAACCCTTACATTTCAGGCATTAACTGAGCTCAAGTAGTAATCACTCTTTCAGCAATTATTGATTTACAAACCTGTCATAGATAGAACACATGAACGATGTAAAAGGAGAAAACCAGGGCACTGAGCACTGGATTTGTGGCTGACCCTTTTTTTTTTTTTTCTTTATTTTAGGGAAGGGTCCACAGGGTGTTCAGGGTCTCACTACTAGATCAGACTTGTAGTGATCTGCTTGTTTACAGCCTCCCAAGAGCTGGGATTACAGGTGCATGTCACCAAGCCCAGTCTAAATTGCTGTCTCTGCGTGCCCCAGGGGTGGGCCCCGGAGGGCAGGCCTGGAGATCAGCCCCCTAGCCTCTGTCCCCGCTTGCAGGAGCTTTAATCCACTGAGTAATTTGGCGGGCCCTTGACTGATCTTATTTATTTATTTATTTTTATTATTTATTTCCATAATTTTATTGATAAATAAATAGCAATGAGACAGTT
>NW_004526254.1:0-1170 GCF_000260255.1 Octodon degus
TAGGAGCCCAGAAATCCCTGTTTCTTTCAGGGCAAGAGACACTCCATTTTCTTTCTGAGATTCCACTTTACCACAAATCACTTATGTTCACTTAAAATGTAGACTAACTCCCTCCCTCCCACCTCCCCTGTGGTCAATCATAAAACCTACTGATGAAAGTGAGCGAGGCCATCAAAAAGGGAACAAGCAGAACAGCTTAGGAAGTCAGGTAAATGTCACACCGTGACACAAGGGTCCCTCACACAGCAGTCCCTGCAGAGGTTAAAGTCCAGATACATCCACAAGAAATGAAAATCAGCAAAGGAGTGATGTCACATTTATTTTAGTATTTATATGCATTTTAAGGCCTTATAAAACCCTTCCCACACTCTTAAAAACCTTTCCCACACTTTTAAGAACACTTCTCTTTGGTACAGGGTCTTACTACGCAGCTCAAACTCATAGTTCATCCTGCGTCAGCCTCCCCAGCACTGGGATTGCAGGAGTGTGCCACCACATCCAGTTTTGGTGGCCAGCACAGCTGCCCAGGGAGTGGCTGGCATGGCATGTGGTACTGGGGATCAAACCCAGACCCTTGTGCTTGCCAGGCAGGTGCAGAGGCTGCTGAGCTATCTCCTCGGCCCTAAGAACACTTCTAATGTTCTTGACCATTTTCCAAACTCATAAACCTATGTAATTTTAACAACATACATATACTGTGTGGTATTGCAGCATCCCGCGATAGTGAAAAATCCATGACAAATAATTTACATTAATATTTTTTTAAAACCCAGAAAACAGGGAGTCTGTGAAAGTCGGAACTGCAAAATAGTGAGGAGTGACTATATCCGGTGACCGGCAGGTGGTCTACAGAGCCTGGACAACATAAGAATATAAGCCTTGTAGCAACTGTGTGACAATTCTGCAACGTTCCTGTGAGTGCGTGAAGGCCTGGTTGCTATTTAAAGAGTACATAATCTGAAGGCAAGACTCAGGCCAGCACTGACAACCAGAAGTCCAGACCCAAAGCCAGGGTGTTGGTTGCAAGCCCGCAACAAAGCTTTCTTGTTCCTCTGCACTTGTCGCTTTTGTGGGGCTTATCTTCGCTCATGATCACTCTACTATTTCATCATTTCCTGCCTTTTAAAGATATAATATACAGTCCTAGGTATTAAGGGGAAATAAGAATAC
>NW_004526254.1:3266-4218 GCF_000260255.1 Octodon degus
CGGATCATTGTGTAATTGAAATAAGCAGAATTCTATGATGGACCACAGAGGGGAAAATCCCAGCAACGTGGTTTTGAGTCCACATTGAATCTGAAATACGGAGAAGAAGAAGGAGCCTGGCCTGAGAAGCAAAGAGCAGGGCAGGCCAGAGAATGAGGAGGCTAAGGTCAGATGACACAGGAAACCGGAGTGTGTTTAGGGTCTAAACCAAGATCAGCTGGCCTAAAGGGAAGAGAAGGCTGAGCGGCGGCGAGAATAGACAGGTGACGGTGTGAGAGCGAAGCAGGGAGTTTCAGCTGCAGAGCCTGGCGCAACTCAGCAGCACCGTGGGGTTCTGAGTAGAAAACAACGCGATCTCGATCTCACGCTCAGTCCTGCGCGGGACCGAGCAGGAGCAAGAGCAGAGGAGAGGAAATGCGGAGAAAGACACTCAGGTCGGAGCTCAGGTGAGCTGCTGGGGCTTGCGCTGGCTGTAAAGAAAAGGGGCCAAATAGTCGGAGGTGGATGGGCAGGACTTGGTGGATGGGATAGAGGCCTGAGGGGAACACAGGGGTCAAAAGCGGTTTTTCTGAGTTTTGGTCTTGGAAACGATGCAGGTAAATGAATAGGCGGAAATTGGTGGAAGAGGGTGCTTGGGGCCGGGGTCAGGGAAGTTGGAGACTTTAGCTTTGGTCGTGCTAACTTTAAGAAAGAACCAGTTTGAGACAATGAAATCGAAGAGATTAGACTGGGTCAGAGCAGAGCAGAGACAGAAAGAAGAGCGGGAGGGAATTTCGAGTTGAGTAAGAGTGAATAAAGGAGGAAAGGCAAGAGCAGGAGAATGAGGAGTGGGTAGTGGAGCAAAAGGGGGGGGCAGAGCAGGAGGAAGCTGGGAGGAGGGCGAGCCAGGGAGACCCCTGGGACGCTCACGAATGGGAAGAAGCAGGGTTTGCCCATGGAATTTAGCAATGTG
>NW_004526254.1:5923-7045 GCF_000260255.1 Octodon degus
AAGAGACAGGTATACCTGCGGGTGTACACTGATGGCTTAGGGCTCCACAGGCGACCACAGACAGGACAGCTGCCAGTGCTCTTTCTGAAGGAAATTCCTCAGTTTTTTTGTCCTTTCCATTCTTTATTCTTTTCCTCATATACCAGAGGCACCTGTCCCCTTCCTATACTCAGGCCCATGCTGTCATCAAAATGACCCTTCCAAAATGCAAATCTGATTTTTGAAACACTGACTAGCTCCTGGTTGCTCACAGGATGAAGTTACATTGTACCTTGAGGATTACTAATCTGATCCGTTTTATACACTGGACCCCCACTTGCAGCCTCTCACAGGCATTTTGCACACTTGCTGTGTCCAGTCTTCGTGTCTTTGCCACTAGTATTCCGAGCCCTGTGGCCACGGGCTAGCTGCACGCCCTCAAAGGCTCTTCTAGCTTTCCCTCCCCTATAGATTGACACATCCTTTCCTTTTTCCTGATCTTTTCCTTCATTTCTTTCTCAATATATTTTCAAAGTATGGCTCAAATGCTGGGCTTTCCTGATGCCTTTCAGGGAGACCCCCCGCTACGTGGTAACTCTTGAGTCCAGGAGCCCTGTGGTCTGGCTCCTCGTCACTCAGCTTAAGAAATATACCATTCATGGGAAGGCAGAGTGGGATTACACTAAGCTCCTTCTTTGATGGCTCTCTTTGGAAACACACCAAATTGACAGCTACTACACTCTAACACTTTCACAAGGGCTAAGATGGATGAGTGACGGTAGAACCTATTATTAGTATAATTGTATACTAGGAAGTATTAGTATGACAGGAAGAAAAGTATAATAGTATACTAGGAAGAGGAGCTCATAGAAGGCAGCGAGTGAATTCCCTGTTACCCACCCCCAGCCCCAGGCAGCCCAGCCTGGAGAACAACATCTCCTATTTAGGGGAGGAGGAGAACGAAGCCCAGGTTTTATACTTGAAACAGTTCCAGGCATAGCAGGGTGAAACTCTGGGATGGACAAACCCCCAACCCCTGACTCCAGGTTAAGACCTGCAGAATGGGCTGCTGACACAGGGAGGCTAAACTGCTGACAGAGGTGGGGGGACAAGGATCCATCCCCCAGGGAGCAGGGCCAAAAG
>NW_004526255.1:0-574 GCF_000260255.1 Octodon degus
CTCTATTCATTAAGAGAATGTAACTATATATCTATCCTAACCACTTTGAATACACAGATACAAAATGGACATTCATCTGTATCCCCTTTTTTTCCTAAGTCCCATTATTTGAATACTATAGGTGTGTAAACTCAGCAAAATATTCTAAAAGAGTCCAGTAGTCCATAATAGTATTGGGTCTGTGGCTTCACTGGCAATGTCAGAAATTGTTGCACTGAGTCCCCCACAGCTCAACATAACAGCATGGCTTTACTTCTTATATTTCATTTTTATACTTTTCTGCTGCATGGTTAAGACCAACAGAAAGCAAGACCTATGCAAAAAGAGTTGTAGCTTTTGGGTCTGATAAGGTCAGTGAAATGCCTTCAGGATTTATCCTGAGATCCTGTACCTCAGATTGTGGATGAGTCACGGCCATTGCTTGGCCAGTGTGCTCTCTGTGAAAGCCTGAGAGAATGTTTTTTCTCCATTTGACGCTGCTTAGGCACACTCTACATCATCGATCACTTTCCTCTTTGGCCCCATAATCTCCTTGATCAGAAAATTTGGGACACTACCGAGTTACATGACATTA
>NW_004526255.1:1916-3488 GCF_000260255.1 Octodon degus
CAGAATATGATAAAAATATTTAAAAATAAGAATATATTTTTAAAATATGCATAAAAAATTATTTATTTCTTGTGTTTACACATAAATCAAAAAATCTCACCATAACAAACCTTGAAGCAGGTCAGTCCCACAATATTCCTTTTCCTGTCTCTTTCTTTTGTTCACCACCCCCTTCTTTTTGAGCAACCATCTACCCTAGAGACATCATAGCAGCAACTGGCATTTCATGTCAAGCAGCCCATATTCAGAAGACCAGAATGACAGGCACTCCAAGCATGAAACTACTATTACAAATTACCATCTGCAGTGAAATAGCTTAGTTCAGAGGTATCAGTATATATAGTTATTCAAGTAGAGAATCTTTCCAATAAACTGCTAGATTAAAAAAATCTTCTGATGATTCTCAGGACCATTGCCTTGCCCATCTTCTACATATAACTGTATGGCTTAACTTATTCATGTTTCCTAGCTCTTCTCCTTTCCCTCTCTTGATTAGTTAGTCCTTGAGATCCTGCTTTGCTTTTACTTGTTTTATAGCTTTCTATATGTATTTCTTCTTTTGAGTTCTTAAACTAGGGAAACTATGTGATATTTACACATGTGTGTCTGGTTTATTTCACTTATGAGTATATGTTCAAGTAGCATCCACTTCAGTGTAAAGCTTCGAATTTATCCTTCTTAATACCTGAATAATAATCCATTGTGTAAAAATACTACATCTTTTTCAACCATTCCTCAGGTTGTGGGCATCTTGGTTGTTTCCAAGATTTGGCTATCACAAATTGTGCTGCTATAAACATAGGCACACATATAACACTATGCTATGATATTTTCAGATCCTCTGGGAAAATTCTCAGTAGAGGAATAGCGGGTTTAAATGGGATTTCTAGTCCAACTTTTCTAAGGAGTCTCCATGCTGATTTCCATAATGGTTGCAACAGTCTACATTCCCACCAGAAGTGGAGAAGGGTTCCTTTTTACCCACAGCCTCTCCAACATTTGTTGTTGGGTGAATTCTTTATGATAGCCATTCTCTTTGGGGTGAGATGGTATCTCAATATTGCTTTAATTTGCATTTCATGGATGGCTAGTGATGTGGAGCATTTTTTCATATATTTGTTCGCTTCTTTAATTTCTTCCTCTGAGAAGTGTGTGTTCATCTCAGATGCCCACTTCTGGGTTGTGTCTTTAAATTTTGAGGCCCTAGTGTTTTTTAGTTCTTTATGAATTCTAGAGGGCAGACCTTTGTCTGAGGACTTATTTGTCATGATTTTTTCCAAATTTGTGGGTTGCCTTTTCACATTGTTGATAATTTCTTTTGATGTAAAAAATCTTTTGGGGCCGGGGAGACTGCTCAGTGAAATAAGTGCTTCCCTGGCAAGCGCAAGGGCCTGAGTTCAATCCCTGGTTCTGAAAAAAAAAAAAAAAAAACCTTTTCAGTAAGAGCAGGTCCCAGTTGTTAATTCTTTCAACTGTTACCCATGCGATTTGATTTCTGTCCATGAACTCTCTGCTTACCCCTATGTCTTCAAGAGTTCCTCCTACTTTCTCTTCCAGGAGATTTAGTGTCTC
>NW_004526255.1:3588-4042 GCF_000260255.1 Octodon degus
GATAGACCTGGGTCAAGTTTTAGTTTTTGGCATGTAGAGAGCCAGTTTTTCCACACCATTTGTTACCGAGGCTATCTTTTTTCCAGTGAGCATATTTGGCCCCTTTGTCAAAGATAAGATGGCTGAGTGTGCCTGTAAGGACCTCCGTGTCTTCTAATTTATTCCATTGATCCTCAGGTCTATTTTGTTGCATGTACCATGCTGACTTTTTCACGGTAGCCTTGTAGTATAATTTCATGTCAGGAATGGTAATGCCACCTGCATTCTCTTTATTGCCCTGAATTGCCTTTGCTATTCTAGGTCTTTTCTGGTTCCAGATAAATTTGAAGAATTATTTCTCTAGGTCTGTGAGGTACATTGGTGGTAGTCTGATAAGGATGGCATTAAATCTGTACAGCAATTTTGGGAGTATGGCCATCTTCACAATGTTGGTTCTTCCTATCCAGGAGCATGG
>NW_004526255.1:4833-5330 GCF_000260255.1 Octodon degus
CATCCCTGGGATGAATCCTACCTGATCATGGTGCATGATCTTCTTGATGATTTGCTGTATTTATTTGCTAGTATTTTATTGAAGATTTTGGCATCTATGTTCATGAGGGAGATCAGTCTGTAGTTTTCTTTCTTAGTTGCATCTTTCCCTGATTTTGGTATCAGTATAATACTTGCCTCCAGCAATGATTTTGGGAGGATTGCTTCCTTTTCATTTTCATGGAAGATTTTGGAGTATAGGGACTACATCTTCTGTAAATGTCTTGTAGAAATCAGCTGTGAATCCATCTGGACCTGGACTTTTCTTTGCCGGTAAGTCTGTAATTACATCTTGTATTTCATTGGCTGTTATTGGGCTATTGAGAGTGGTCATATCCTGTCGATTCAGTTGTGGTAATTTGTATCTTTCTAGGAATCTGTCCATTTCTTCTGTGTCTTCTTTTCAGTGAGAGTAAAGATTCTCAAAGTAGCTATTGATAATCTTCTGAATTTCCACTG
>NW_004526255.1:5590-7015 GCF_000260255.1 Octodon degus
AGCCATTGGTTGCTGAGTAGGGTGTCATTTAATTTCCATGTATTGAAAGTTTTTTTCTGGTTTCTTTTGTCATTTATTTCCAGTTTCATTGCACTGTGCTCAGATAATGTGCATGGGATAATTTCTGTTTTCTTACGTATACTTAAGCATGACCTATGGATCAGTATGTGGTCTATTGTAGAGAATGACCCATATGCAGCTGAGAAAAATGTATATTCAGCTATGTTTGGGTGGAACACGCTGTATAAGACCACAAAGTCCATTTGTTTCAAGCTGTGGTTCAGTTCTGTTATTTCTTTGCTAAGTTTTTGTCTGGTTGACCTATCTTTTGAGGATAAGGGGGTATTAAAGTCTCCTGTTAAAATTGTGGTATTGGATATTAGACTTTTCATGTCCATTAAGATTTGCTTAATATAGTTGGGTGCTCCCGTGTGTGGTGCATATATATTTATGAGTGTTACCTCTTCCTCTTGAGTTTTTGCTCTAACCAGTATATAGTGGCCTTTTTTATTTTGCTTCATCATCATTGGTTTGATGTTGACACTGTCTGTGAATAGGATTGCTACCCCTGCTTTTTTCTGAGGAGCTGGGACATGTAGTATTGTGTTCCACCCTTTGACTTTCAGCCTCTGAATGTCTTTATGAGTTAAATGTGTTTCTTGTATACAGCATATTGTTGGATTTTGTTTGCTAATCCACTTTGCTAGTCTATTTCTCTTAATTGGTGAATTGAGTCTATTTATATTGATGGTTATAATTGTGATGTATTTACTTACGATTGACATGTTAATTACCTGTTGTCATTTACTCCTTATTCTCCTGTGTTTAATTGCTTACCCTATTTACTTGGTTGCTTCTGATCTCATTCGTGGAGTTCTGATCATTTTGGTCCCTCTCTAGAACATCTTTCGGTAGCCTGTGTAGGGTTGGCTTTGTCATCACAAAATTCTTTAGCTGTTCTTTATCATGAAAGTATTTCACTTCTCCATCAAACTTGAAAGAGAGTTTTGCAGGGTATAGTAGTCTGGGTTGGAATTTGTTTTCACAGAAAACTTGAAGCACTCTGTTCCATGCTCTTCTTTCCTTCATGGTTTGTGAAGAGAAGTTGGCTATAATTCTGATGCAATTTCCTTTGAATGTGATCTGCTTCTTTTCTCTAGCGGCTTTTAGTATATTATTCTCGTGCTGAGTTTCTGGGATCTTGACTCTTATATATCTTGGTGTGTTTTTCATTGGGTTGAGGTTACTTGGTGTTCTGTATGCTTCAGTTACCTGAATGTCAGATTATTTCCTCATATTTGGGAAGTTTTCTGCTATTACTTCTGCCCATACTTTTTTATGTCATATTATTTACTCCTTCTTTCTCATTGATGCCTATTAGTCTCATATTTTTCATCTTTGCATCATCTTGCAGGTGATGGATTA
>NW_004526256.1:0-1006 GCF_000260255.1 Octodon degus
TTGTGTGTATCTTGGCATGACTTTATTCAAATTTCTTGTGCAAATGGTTCATTTTTCTTGGAGATGTGGTGTCCTAAGTTCAACTAAATTCAGAAATTTTAAGTCTTTAAATATTTATTGCCTACCCCTTTCTAATTTGAGTATTCTAATTATAGGAATATAACTTCCTTGATTTTGGCACAGAGTGAACTATTGTATGACTGATCTATAAATTCTTATTTCTTCATTTTTGTTTTGGCCAATTTTATTGTTACATTCATTTAAGTTTGTAAATATTTTATTTTATTTATTTACTTCTTTATTTATTTATGGAACTGGGGATTGAATTCAGGCCCTTGCGCTTGCCAGGGAAGCAAAAATTACTCTACTGAGCCATCTCCCCAGCCCTAAATAATTTGTTTAAAATGTGCAATCTATTATTAATCTCATGCTATGTATTCACCTCAGAATTATTTCTCTAAAATTCATTCTGTCTGTATCTTATATCTTTCACATTTCAATATTTGTCTACAATTTTTAATAAGCTATGTAATTACTGATTTTCAATAAAGTTAATAAAAAAGTAGTAAGAGTAAACTATTTTATCATCTCAAAAATACATTATTATAAATAGGATCAATTACACATCTGTTTCAATCCAAGTGTAGAATTTTAATGTTAATAATATATGGGAAAATGTCCAAAAGTATTTGCTGGTTTCCCTACTGTAGAGAACTAGTTACTACTAGTTTCAGTTATTCAAATAAAATCATTTCAGGATTTATTTATTTCTACTTTGACAGAAATAATTACAAGAAATTAAATCCATTATGTAAATTATTTGAGAATTCTTAAAATCCACAAGTAAAATAAAGACTAATGGAACTATAAATTAAAATGTTCAGTGATTTCCAAACACTTTTGGTTTAACATTAACCGAAACAAATGAATAAATATTACTTTTTTATTGAGAAAACGCACCTTGTTTTAATTTTGTCTTGATTTTTAAAAAGTCAATTTTAGCAAG
>NW_004526256.1:2187-4596 GCF_000260255.1 Octodon degus
CCACCCAAGTATCCCAAGCCATTATGATGTGTCACCGAATAAAAGCAAATTTGAATTTTGGATGTGGTTGAGTAATTTTTATAGCAGCACAATTGCAGTCTTCTCAGTCACAAGCCTTTTCTTTTATTACGGATGTTCCCCGGAAAATCTTGACCTCAGTTCCATACAAATCAACACTAAATTAGACTTCCCAACAAAACCTAGTGTTCTCTGCCTGTTACTAATGTTCACTTCTGAATGATTTCCCAAGAGCATGAAATAAGTGCTGAAGCATTTATGGTACTGCAGGCGTAATTCAGGTAAAGTAAGAGGGGCTAAATCATTCATTTTCAAAGATGCACTGTTGGATATTGATTTTCTGTTTTTCTTGAACTTCAGCAGAGTGCTTGGGCTCTTGGAAATGATGGAAAATTCAGATCATTTTCCATAACAAATTTGATTAGTTGATCAAGGGAGCTAATCTATAAATTCTAGAATATCAATCGAGATGGGAACACAGACTTCAGTGTGCATGGTAATTCCGTCTCTATTTCCAACTTGTGCAGGTTGTATCTAGAAAAATGAAGATTTATGCAAATTTATAGAATATTGAATCTCAAACTTCAAGGACCTTTTCTGTCCTAAGCAGTCACAGAAGCAAAAATTAGTACAGGTTCCAACATCTGGATTTCTTTTCTTTTCTTTTTTCTTTTTTTGTTTCTTTGTTTGTTTTTGTAGTACCGGGGATTGAACTCAGGACCTTGTGCTTGCCAGGCAAACACTTATTCTACTGAGCTATCTCCGGAGCCCAACATCTGAATTTCATACAGTCATTCAGTGTCCATTAAAAATGACCTAGTGAAAAATATTTACAGACCACAAAAAGTAGACTATGCACATGGGCAGCTTACCTTTACAATTTGACCTCGGAGCATTTGACATCTCTCTCTCTCTTCACGAAGAGAAAGCCATCTGATTGAGGAAGAACTGAAATGAATGGTTTGGAGATGTGATCACGCATAAGGGCATTCAAAAGAATGTGTAGAACTCAACAGAAAAATATGTACAGGCACCGTTTCCTTCACAAAATATCAAGAAGAGCTGGACTAGAAAGAAATGTGGGAAATCCTTCCTTCAGAATTATTTATTTCCAGAGTGTTAAAAAAGTTCTTCTTTATTAGTTCATATTTGTTATGCATCCTGATTACATTCACCACAGGAAATTTGTATGTGGACATAATGTACCTTAATTTTAGGGCCGGGGAGATGGCTCAGTAGAATAAGTGCTTCCCTGGCAAACGTAGGGTCTGAGTTCAATCCCTGGTTTCACAAAAAAAAAAATGTAAATTCACCTTAATTTTTTTTTTTTTTTTGGTTTAGTCAGTCTCCAGTCTCTAGCCAATGTTTCAAAGCCCTCTGCCCTCTTGACTTACAGAATCTCTGTTTGTGCTTTTCTTTCTTCCTTTATAATTTTCCCTTCTCTTCTTTTGCCTTGTCCTCACGCGATTACCTTCAGATTTAAATATTTTCTTCCCATGTTCAGAATACTGAACCTCATCTGGTCTGTACTTAAGTTTTTGCTCGCTTATGCAAGAGAAACAAAGTAATATTTAAAATCTGCAGGATATATCACTGGGTTAAAAAATAATCCCATGGTTTTCTACTGTACATTTCTATGTTATTGGGAGCTGGAGAGATAGCTCAATGGACTATGCACTTGGCTGGCAAGCACAAAGTCCTGAGTTCAATTCCTGGTACCACCAAAAAAAAAAATATTTTTTTCTACTTTATCATAACAGTAGCAGGATTGGCACCTCAGTAGCTGAACCTGGGGCACTGAGGAAGAAAATTTTTAAAAATCCTTTATTTATTTATTTGGTACAGGGCCTTGCTACACAGCCCAGACTCATACTGGTGCTCTTGTCTCAGCCTCCCCAGTTCTGGGATTATGGTTTTGGTGACCAGCCGGGCGCGGCGCCCCTACGGCATGTAGTCCTGGAATCAAACCCAGGTCCTTGCACTTGCCAGGCAGGTGCTTAGGCCTCGGAGCTATCTCCCCAGCCCAAAGAAGCAATTTTAATCTTTACCTACTTAGCATGATGAAAAGCAATACTTATATATGTGTGCTAATTTTTCTTCTGTATTTTTAGGTATTTTTTTTTTTTAAGTTGAGAAGAATTTTTTGTTCTTTTTTTGACTGGCTCAGGCTGCCTTAAGTGTGCATCTGGTGAGCCAAGTGGAGGTGGGGATCAAACCTCGGTCCCCTGTGCCTGACAAAATTTGCCCAATCAGGTGCTTAAACACCTGAGCTAACCTGCAGGCCCCTAAGATGATACAAACTTTTTTTTTTTTTTTTTGGTACTGGGGATTGAATCCAGGACCTTGCGCTTGCCAGGCAAGTTCTTATGTCTCTGAGCTATCTCCCCAGCC
>NW_004526256.1:4816-7056 GCF_000260255.1 Octodon degus
CCCCCCCCCAAGAAAATCATCACATCACTCACCCACACATCATGGAGATGGTCACGGCTTTGAGCTTGGCCAAGGGAGCCCACGTTTGTGTCAGGCAGCAAAAGAACAGCAGGTAGGTACTCATCTTACCTGCAGAACCGCTGGGAAATGTTCAGACAACCAAGTGGCACGACTCAATGCCAGAAACACTTCTGAGAATACAGCGAGGATCAGGGCAGGGTGCGAACCTCTTGGACGGAAGGCCAGCGGTGCCATTCAGTGGAGATTGAGACTGGGTGTGGGGGCATGTGCCTGCAATCCCAGCACTTGGGAGGCTGAAACAGGAAGACCACTATGTGTTCGATCTACGAAGAGAGACCCTATGCACCCTATACACCCTGTCCTAAAATTCCTTAAAAAAGTAAGTGAAATAAAATAAAGTGTTTTTGCTATGACAGCCCATTAGCCGAACTAAAATCTTTCATGTATCTCCTGCATTTACCAGGTTGTTGTCATGGTCCTTCCAAGAAAATAAAAGACTTATGGAAAAATCAGTGACCTTGACATTTATAGAAAAATGATGGCATTGACGATTTTTGGTTTCCCTCAAAATTGTCTGAGGTTCATTGAAAAAAAATTGCAAGGAAAAGAAAGAAGCTAAGTATATGGCTTCTATCCACATATGAACTGAAATATGTGTGTGTGTGTAATTGATGGGCAATTTGCATGTCATCTGAATACATAAATATTGATGAGCATCTTCCACCCTTTCACGGTTGTCGAAGTTCAGCAGGCATGTTACCCCTGCAGAAAAGAAAACCATACCAATGTAGGAAAAACACATGTGCTTTTGTAGATGTGAAAATTTTTCATCCTTTCAATTTTAACCTTTATCCTGAAACTCAGCCACCAAGTCCTCATTCTCCTAGTAGTAAATCAAGTGAGGCTGGTAACAAAATTGAAGCTCACACCTCCCAAAGTAACCACAATGTCACTTCTAATAATTAGTTTTCCAGTTTCTAATTGATACAGCCAAGCACGTGTTGAACAGCATAAGAATTGTGCACAGGTAGGATCCAGAAGTTCCAAGTTGTATGTGACTCCAAAATGGGGTTTGTATGAGCAACATTTGGATTTCTGCATGATACAACATGAGCCTCTTACAAAGCAAAGAAAAACAAAAACAAAAACAAAACAAAAAATCAGGTCCTACTGATGCCCACCTTTCCCTGTGATGGACATATTGATGGGGAAACCTTACACAAAACAGATGCCTGGCATGTTAAGCTTGTAGAGCAAAACCCAAGACAGAGGAGACGTAATTGTTGAGGGAGGCAGCAATTACGATGTCAGTGGAGACACAAAGCGTTTGCCAATAGCTGCTTTCTCCTGGATCCTACGCCTGGCTGCCGTGCATAGTGTGACAGATTACGAAGAAAGTAATAGCTGTAAAATCACAGAAACTTTCTCTTAGAGACTAGAACTCATATGTCACCATTTATATCAGAAGAGAAACAAAATATTTCTGCCCAAGGAAATGCACATTAAAAAAAATTGGTGAGTACGTTGGTAGACCCACAAGTGAACAGTCAACCGCGTCTTACACAAAAGGACCGAAAAAAATTGTATGCGTTATCAGGGCAAGGGATAGTTGGGGGAACGTGTGGTTTTCATGCATTAGGACTGCCATGGTTGTGAGTTTGAAGCAAAGTTCACTTCTGTGCAAATGTTTGCTTGTGTTTCCATTGCAATTTATCTGGGCTTTTATTGCCGGCGTTATCGCTTAGATTTTGTAAGCAAGGAGACAGTTCATGTGAAAACATTGATGTTTATTTTGAATATACAATACATTTTAGAAATGACTCGCTTATTTTATTTTTATGTTAGGGGCCCAAGAGACTTCACATTATGTAAACAATAAGAACCTATACCCGACATCACAAGGCTAGGAAGGTGTCAAAGATGTCCTACAGGAAAGCCAGGAGACCAAAACACGGGAGCTGTCACCGTAAATCATACTCGTGAAAGGAAAATGCTTCGTGGTTGTCGCCCGTGCAGACTGCCTTAGATACGACAATCGATGTAAATATCCTTCTCTTAGCCTTCTATTAGGACCTCCACGGTGGTTCAGAAAAGAATCTATTACTAGTGTTACTTTGTAGGCTTGGTACACCAAAAAGAAGTTGATTTTGAAAACGTTGGTGCTTCTGTTTAGAAACATCCAGTAAATATTAAATCCATTAATCTTGGATATTTCCCCT
>NW_004526257.1:0-556 GCF_000260255.1 Octodon degus
GAAGCAACCAGCTAAATAGGGTAAGCAATTAAACACTGGAGAAAAAGGAGTAAACGACAACAGGTAAATAACATGGGAACCGTAAGTCAATACATCTCAATTCTAACCATCAATGTAAATGGACTCAGTTCGTCAATTAAGAGATATAGACTGGCACAGTGGATTAGTAAACAAAACCCAACAATATGCTGTATACAAGAAACACATTTAACTCATAAAGACATTCATAGGCTGAAAGTCAAAGGATGGAACAAAATACTACATACCCCAACACCTCAGAAAAAAGCAAGGGTAGCACTTCTATTCTCAGACAGTCTCAACTTTAAACCAACAATTATCAAGGGAAATAAAGAAGGCCACTATGTACTGGTTGGGGTAAAAGTTCAAGAGGAAGAGGTAACACACATAAATATGTATGCACGAAGCACGGCAGCACCCAATTATATAAAGCAAATCTTAATGGAAATGGGGAATCTAAAGTCCAGTTCCGCAATTTTAACAGGAGACCTTAACACACCCTTATCTCCAAAAGATAGGTCAACCAGACAAAAACTTA
>NW_004526257.1:3406-4734 GCF_000260255.1 Octodon degus
ATGCAGGAAATAATAATCCATCACCTGCAAGATGATGCAAAGATGAACAATGTGAGACTAATAGGCATCAATGAGAAAGATGGGGTCAACACAAATGACATTAAAAAAATATGGGCAGAAGTAATAGCGGAAAACTTCCCAAATATGAGGAAACAATCTGACATTCAGGTAACTGAAGCATACAGAACGTCAAGGAACCTCAACCCAATGAAAAACACAACGAGACATATAATAGTCAAGATCCCAGGAGTTTAGCACAAGAATAATCTACTGAAAGCCACTAGAGAAAAGAAGCCGATCACATTCAAAGGAAAACCCATCAGAATTTTGGCCGACTTCTCTTCACAGACCATGCAGTCTAGAAGAACATGGAGCAGTGTACTTCAGGTCGTCTATGAAAACAAATTCCAGCCCAGACTACTATACCCTGCAAAACTCTCTTTCAACTTTGATGGAGAAGTGAAATACTTCCAAGACAAAGAGCAGCTAAAGAATTTCGTGATGACAAACCCAACCTTACACAGGCTACTGAATGATGTTCTAGACAGGGACCAAAATGATCAGATCTCCACGAATGAGTTTGAAAGTAACCAACTAAATAGGTTAAGCAATTAAACACAGGAGAAAAAGGAGTAAACGATAACAGGTAAATAACATAGCAACCGTAGGTCAATACATCTCAATTCCAACCATTAATGTAAATGGACTCAATTCACTAATAAAGACAAATAGACTGGCACAGTGGATAAGGAAACAAAATCCAAAAATATGCTGTACACAAGAAACACATTTAACTCATAAAGACATTCATAGAATGAAAGATAAAGGATAGAACACAGTACTACATGTCTCAGTACCTCAGAAAAAAGCTGGGGTAGCAATTCTGTTCTCAGACAGTCTCAACTTCAAACCAACAATGATTAAGTGAAATAAAGAAGGCCAATATACACTGGTTAGCGGAAAAATTCAACAGGAAGAGGTAAAACTCATAAATATGCATGCACCAAACACGGGAGCACCCAACTCAAAAAAAGCAAATCTCAATGGACATGAAAAATCTAATATCCAATACCAGAATTTTAACAGGAGACCTTAACACACCCTTATCTCCAAAAGATAGGTCAACCAGAGAAAAATTCCTCAAAGAAATAACAGAACTGAGCCAGAGTTTGAAACAAATGTACTTGGTGGACGTATACAGAGTGTTCAACCCAAACACAGCTGAATACACATTTTTCTCAGCTGCACATGGCTCATTTTCTAAAATAGACCACATACTGGTCCATAGGTCATGCTTAAGTATATGCAAGAAAACAGAAATTATCCCA
>NW_004526257.1:7200-7685 GCF_000260255.1 Octodon degus
ACTAAACTAAAGTCAAAATGGATTAAAGATCTAAACATTAAAGCAGAGAAACTAAATCTCCTGGAAGAGAAATTAGGTGGAACTCTTGAAGACATAGGGATAGGCAAAGAGTTCATGGACAAAAATAAAATCGCACGGGTCACAGTTGAAACACTTAAAAACTGGGATCTGCTCTTACTGAGAAGTTTTTTCACGTCAAAAAAAATTACCAATAAACTGAAAAAGCAACCTACAAATTTGGAAAATCATGAGAAATAAGTACTGAGACAACGGTCTGCTCTCTAGAATCTATAAAGCACTTAAAACACCAGGTCCCCAAAATTTAAAGACCCAATACAGAAATGGGCATCCAAGATGAATACAGGCTTCTCGGTGGAAGAAATTAAAGAAGCGAATAAATATATGAAAAAAAAAATGCTCCACATCGCTAGCCATTCGTGAAATACAAATTAAAACCACATTGAGATATCATCTCACCCCAGAAA
>NW_004526258.1:0-1466 GCF_000260255.1 Octodon degus
TACAGGATCTCAGGATAAATCCTGAGGGCATTTCACTGACCTTCTCAGACCAAAAAGCTACAACTCTTGTTGTACAGGTCCTGCTTTACCTTGGTTTTAACCATCCAGTAGAAAAGTATAGGAAGTAAAGCCATGTTGTTATGTTGAGCTGTGGGGGATTCAGGTCAATAATTTCTGACATTGCCAGTTAAACAGAAGACCCGATGCTATTATGGGCTACTGGACTCTTTTAGAATATTTTGCTGAATTTACATACCTATAATATTCAATAATGGAACTTAAAAAAATGGGATATAACTATGAATGTCCATTTTGTATCTGTGTATTCAATGTGGTTGGGATAGATATTTAGTTGCATTCTCTTAATGAATAGAATGATTTTTTCTAATGGTGTTTGTAAATAGGATCACAAGTCTGCATCCTGTACAGCAATTAACCACTGAGAAGAATATATGCAGTGTATTATTTGTTGAAACTCTACTTTCGATTTGATTTGAAACTGTCTCATTGCTATATGTTTATCAATAAAACTTTGAAAAGAAAAAAAAAAAGAATGAATTACTTAGGAATTCACCTAACAGAAGAAGTAAGTATCTGTACAGTGAAAATTACAGTCCTCTGAAAAAAGAGATCAAACAGGATTTCAGAAAATGGAAAGATATTTGCGCTCCTGTGTAGGGAGAACCAACATTGTGAAGATGACCATACTCCCAAAACTGTTAGATTCAATGCAATCCCCATAAAAAGACCATCAGCGTACCTCTCAGATCTAGAGGAGACATTCCTAAAATTCATTTAGAATCTGAAAAGACCTAGAATAGCGAAGACAATCCTGGCCAACAAAGGCAAGGCAAAAGCCATTACAATTCTTGACTCGAAATTAGACTACCAATCTACTGTGATAAACTCAGCATGGTGCTGGCAAAAAGACCAACCTGAGGATCAGTGGAACATTTTAGAAGATGCAGGTGCAACTACAAACATGCACAGCTCACTTATCCTTGACGAAGGGGCCCAAAACTTTCACTGGAAGAAACATAGCCTCTTTCAGAAAAGCATGCTGGAAAAACTGGCTTTCCACATGCCGAAGGCTAAAATTAGATCCATGTCTACCAACATGCACTAAATTTAAAATGGTTTAAAGATGGTTGTAACTGATATGTACTGGCTCATCTTTGTCATTTTTTTCCTGCTGTCAGTTCTGTATTTTTCCTCTCTGTTTGCTCTGCTTCATGGTTGTTTTTTTCTCTTGTTCTTGATGTTGTGGTTGTCTTTGTCTCTTTCTAAATTATCTGAGAGTACTCTTTCTAGCATTGGTTTGTTTGTCATGAATTTCTTCAGCTGTTCTTAGTCATGGAAGTATCCTATCTCTCCATTAAATTTGACAGATAGTCTTGCAGGGTGCATCAATATGGGTTGGAAGTTGTTTTCTTTCAGGACTTCAAATATCTCCCTCCAAGCTCTTC
>NW_004526258.1:2067-6798 GCF_000260255.1 Octodon degus
AGGCACTCGCAGCAAGGCTTGATGCAGTGTCACAACCTTTGCTACCTGCTGGTTTTCCTTAGCTACCTGCAGCTTGCCAGAGAGAACCCAGGCTTCTTGACAGCAGCCCCTCAAGGCCAGGCTCTCCAGGTTCAGGGGCTGCACAGACTGTACTTGCAGGACCCTTGACCCCTGCACCCGGCCAACGTCCTCAAAATGATACCGCGCAGCCGCTTCTCCCTGCACGTGGGCCTGCAGTTCCAGAAGTTCTACGATCAGGCTTTTGTCGGTTCTGGGATGGCAGAAAACTTCCTGGTTGTCCGGGACCAGTCGGAGGTCGCTTCTTCCCCTTTTTAAAATACTGGAAGGTCAGCATGCACCTGACTTCGCAATCTGCAGCAACATCCCGGCAGTCATCTGCATCTATGAAGGCCTCTGCTTTCAATCTGCTCACTGAAGGCCTCTGCTTTCAATCTGCTCACTATGCTGACAAGCTACCGAAGCAAACGATGGAAGCAGATGGAAGGCACAGGACATAGCTCGGTGGGGAGTGTTATGGTTTTTTTTCCCCCAGAACCAGGGATTGAACTCAGGTCCTTGTGCTTGCCAGGGAAACACTTATTCTACTGAGCCATCTCCCCAGCCTGGGGGGTGTTCTTGATAATAAAAAGTCTCACTTTTATCCAGGCTTCTCAGCAAGTTGCACCTAGCCTGCCCCGTTAATGTTTGTTGAATGGATGCTGTATAAAAGACAGGAAGTTATTTGCAAGGCCCACAGCAGAACAGGGGACATGAACTCCTGGGCTCAAATGATCCTCCTGCCTCAGCCTTCCAAGTAGCTGGGATATCCATAGGTCCCAACGAGCATACTGGGTTACTATAGACACTCTGAACTTTCCTCAGTCCCTTGAGTCAACTTCTTTCAGGCCTCTGGGCATTTGCGTGTGCTATACCTCCTGCCTGAAACATTCCTTCCACTTCATTGACTAGCACAGGCTCATGTCTCCAGAAAACTTTTTCTGTGCTGCCTCATGCATGCTAGGCAAGTGCTACACTACTGAGCTATTTCCCCAGCCCTCCAGAAAACATTTCCTGGGTTAACTGCTTCCCCTGTGGGCTCTGTGGCTCTTATAGGCACCTCACTATACTGTAACACTAAGCGCCAGGAAGGCAGAAGACATGTCTATCTTTCACCTTCAGCTTCCCCGAAGAACTAGATTAGGCTTTCAATTATAGGTGATCTGTTTCTTCTAACAGCTTTTAGTATTCAGTTCTGCTCAATTTCTGGGATCTTGATTACTATGTGTTTGGGTGTACATTTGTTTTGATTATGGCTACCTGGAGTTCCATATGGCCTCGCTTATGTGTATGTGAGATTCTTTTCCAAGGCTTGGGAAATTTTCTGCTAGTACTTCTGTAAACACTGTGTCATTTGTGTTAACTCCAGCTGTTTCACTGATACCTATTAGTCTTACATGATTTTATTTGCAACACCTTGCAGCTGTTGTATTGTTATTTCCTGGTTCCTTGTTATTTTTAAGAGATCCTTCCCTTGTTGCTCACTAGCTGCAATGCTGTCTTCAAGGTCTGAAATTCTACTTTCAGATACATTCAAGCAGTTTGGCCAGATTTTGATGGAACTCCTAATGCCCTGGATATCTGTTGGAGGTCTGTATCATGCATGCTAGTTCTTTCCTGTATTGTTCACTCAGTGCTTCCATCATTTTCCTATTCTCCTCTATTTTTAATCTATGTCTTCTGTAATTTTATTGAATAATTGTTTCATGATTGTTGTCATTTCCTTTGTTACCTGAGAGATTATTTCTGATCTGATATCCTCCATAGCCTGATAGAGTTATTTCTTTACTTCAGTTGCTGTCATCTGAGAACATTCAGGGGTGTGACTTTCAAGTTTTTCCATGACCTTGACTCCTGGACTTGGGTTGGATGACCTAGATGGTCTGAGATTGCCTTCATTTCCTTCCGTTTGTCATTTCTGAAGCTCCCAATGTGCTCTACCACTCCACAGCAATGGTGGCTGCGGGATGAGGGTGAGCAAAGCTCTCAGGAAAGTGGGAGGGCAGAGTAGGCTCACCAAGCTCCCACTGTGTGGGGTTCAGTGTGGCTTCCACATCAGTGAGGGTGGGGGCAAGCGCAGCTCAAGAAGGATCCATTGATGATGAGGGCAGGCCGAAGTGCTGCAAGACTCTCTCCATGGTTGGTGGGTGCAGGGTACGGCTAACCAAGGCTCCCGCAGGTCCTTGCACTAGTCTGTCTTTGAGCCTGGTTTCAGGTCCCCACGACAGTCTTCTGGGTGAAGATGGGAAGCTGGGGCTCAGCCAAACTCTGGGAGGAGGAGGTGGCAGGGCAAGGCCCACCAGGTCCCCTCAGCAGGCATCTGGGTGAGGATGGGTGACTGGGGCTCCGCCAAGCTCCACAAGGCTCAAGCACATAATTTTAGGTAAATAAGTCAGACACACATGTTTAAGTATTGCATTGTTTCTCTTGCATGAGAAACTCAAAGGATGAATAAGGCCCAAAAGAATGATAGTAAGTGGGAAGTAGGAAGAAAATGTTTCTTGCAAACGGGAACAAGGAATGGAGGAAGGGAGAGAGAAGGGAGGGAATAGAGCTAAAAAATTCAAAAGAATGGAATGAAACAGTAGAAACAAAAGTTTCATAAAGGGAGAGGCAAAGGATTGAAAGGAAGGGGAGAGGAGAAAAACTGAATTAAGATATATTATGTAAAGCACACATTTTCTTTGAAGAATGAGATAATGTGTCAAAAATGTACAAATAAAAGTAATGAAAAAAAACCCTAATCCTTGACCTACCACGGTGGGGCCATTTTCTCTCATGGGCTGAACTGTATTAGCTGCAATCTTCCTTTCCATTTCTGGATCAATATTTTTCATTCATTTTTAAGTAACCAGTCCTTTAGACAATGTTGCTGATGTGGTCAGTGTAGCTTTGGCATCTCTTAGACTTGTAGGCATTTAAAAGTCCTCTACAAATTATGTCAGCTTCTCCATCTTCCACTGATGTTGCATTTGGCCTCCAGTACTGACTGGATTTTTATTTTTTATTTATTTTATGTTTATTTTTTTGGCAGAGCCAGGGATTGAACTCAGGCCCTTGCGCTTGCCAGGGAAGTGCTTATTCCACTGAGCCATCACCCTGGCCCCCTCACTCACTGGATTTTTAACAGCTACTGGGCTCTCTCTGAGTACATCAGTGGGTATTCTTTTCTATGTATAGGAGGGTTGGCAATCCTCTGGTTGGGCATTAATGAACAGGAGGGGAGACAGACTGTTTGGAATAGTGTGCATTTATTCCACTGAGAGCCAGAGAACTCTCCTCACCCAGCAATTTTGCATGGGGTGGAGATGAAAAGGAATACACAAATTATTTTGTTTTCTCCTATCTTTTAAGACTGGAGAAATCCAGCCTTTTCTTGTAGAATCCTAATAAATAATGAGGAAGGAGCAGACTGGCCTGGGGAAACAGCCTAGGACTACATAACTCCAGGTAGGAGGGTAGGAGTTTAGCTGAGATTTTTCTGTTCCCAAATCAGTTGGTGTGTTAGAATGTAACCTCAGCAGACAGGAGCAGTAAGACTACAGCTGTGACCTTGTGGGAGGGCTATAGAGCAGGAAATTGTTCATGAAGAGTAAAATATGTGCCATACAGAGAAATGACACTGGACTAGGCTTGGAGGTGGTTGTGTTCAAATTCTGGCTTGGCGCTGAACTGACTGGATGACTCTGAACAGCTCTGTGCTCTGAATTTCTTTACTACCTGGAAAAGGAGGACAAACTTAGCTGTCACACTGTGTTTATGGGTGAAGGACAACTAGGTGTTGTATTTCCAACATATTATAAACTGATACCTTTAGTAAACTCAATAAGAATAAATTACTGTCAAAAAACGCGTGTTTGGGGGACTACAATGTTAAACACTCCAATTTTGTAAGTATCTCATTAGTGACCGATGACAAACATTTGCTTTGTACAGGCACCGGTGTGTAGAAAACATTTTAAATGCATTCTTTTAGAGAAGGGTTGGCAAACTGTAGTTTGAAGTTCAAATTTAGCAGAGTGTTCATTGTTGGAAATCTACTTTTCTTAACACACGGCTGTACTCGTTCACTTACGATGTTTTCTGTCGTTGTTTCCAGTGCTACAGTGGCAGCACTGAGCTGTGAGAGAAACCCTGCAGTGTCCAAAATGTTTACTGTCTGACCCTTTACAAAACATTTTGGCTATGTTGGCTTACAGAGACCAGAAAATAAGGAAGCCAGAGTAATTTTCTAGGGCCCTTTCAAGCACAAATACGTAATAATTGTGCCAAGATGCTTGGCAACAGTGAAAATTGGCTGTCTGGTCCTGAAAGAAAAATAACCATAAAGTGCCATCTCTTTCAGTGAATTTGATGTCTCATACAGATACTGTGCTCCAGAAAGGTAATATTTCATGTTTCCATCGTCTTCTACTTTCAATAATCTTGTGTATTCCACCTGTGTTTTCTCCTTATATACTTAATCGCATGTTTGCTGAGTAAGGTCATTGTCCAGATTCCTGACTCTATCTTTGTTAAATTCCTTGAAATATGTATTCTCAGATTTCTCCACTTCCAAAACTAGTCTAGTCCTGCATACTTATTAACTCTCCCTACCTACCACGATGACCTTTAACCTTTGTGGAATCAATTGCACTTTATGGGTAGTACTTTGGTAGTCCTTTCTAGTTGGTT
>NW_004526259.1:0-521 GCF_000260255.1 Octodon degus
TATATATTTAAGACATGTAAGCAGTTTGTTTGGAGAGGATCTCAGGAACAGTACTAGAAAGGGAATTATGGGAGCAGGTTAGAAGGAGCATCTGAACTAAGATTCATTGGCAACAAAGAACTTCAGTTCATACCAGGAGTTCTGCAGCTGGGAGAGGCTTTAGAGCAGCAGACCTCAGCCGGGGGATTTTATCCCCTAGGGATCGTGTGGGAAGCCCTGGAGGTATAACTGGGGAGGGGGCGCTGCAACATTTAGCAGTGAAGGCCAGTGCTGCTGTTAAGTATTCTTAGTGTGCAGGAACTCCTCCCCGGCAAAGAGTTATGTAGCCTAAAATGTCAAGCGCTGAAGCAGACAAGCTCCGACCCAGAGATGTCTCAATAGGGCAGGGGTTGGCACCTTCACTAGATTTTAGTGGCTCCCAAGAAGTGGGAAGTGTTCTGCGGTACAGCGCTCTTGTGCGTACTGAAACCCCCAGAGCAAGCTGTTTTTGCGAGGTCAGCGGCCGTGCTCCTGGTCACGAG
>NW_004526259.1:2922-4124 GCF_000260255.1 Octodon degus
TCTCTCTCTCTCTCTCTCTCTCTCTCTCTCTCTCTCTCTCTCTCTCTCTCTCTCAGGTACCAGGGATTGAACTCAGGACCCTGCGCTTGCCAGGCAAGCACTTATTCTACTGAGCTATCTCCCTGGCCCTCGTTCCTTCTCATTTCTGTCTCCTGCAGCTTACCTGTTCCCTGCAGCCAACTCAGGAGGCCACTTCCTCTATGGGCTGGAAGATGCTCTCTGTGTTCTCATCGCTTCTGCTGGATCATTCCTACCCATATGCGGAAACCACTTCAGACAGTCCGTACAGACCAAGGAAAGCTTACCCTCTCTGCCTCTTCAGGACAGGGCAGCAAGTGCAGGGCGATACAGGGAAAACAGGTTCGAGCGGCTTCCTCGACAGTGCACCTCCTGTCCAAGTCGGGGTCAGAACTGAAAATGTCCACGATGCTGGCCACCTTTTCAGTCCACAGCATGTTTATCTTAGCTTGTCCAACACTACACTCTCCTGTGTTTTCTTCCTGCATCCCAGATTCCTTGGCCAGGTACTTCTCTGAGATAGCTGCACATTGGCATTTTCGGGTTGCCCCTCAGCTTTCTGCAGTGTGCACTTTTCCTCCCTAACATTCTCCATCTAGGCCCATGACATTAAAACTTTTTACATCTAAACATTCCCAAATCAAGACGCCAATGACATTCTTGCCCTGATTCCAGACTTATAACTCACTGTTGACTAACTATCTTTACCTGGCATACAATTGTGGTCTATTTAATATGAAATATAAATTTTAGAATACTATAATTCTCCTCCAGACAAGGAGCCCTGCAGGGGCTTCTCCCATCTTCCCAGCCACCCTCACCGTCCTGCTCAGGCAATAGCCTGGCCACCGTTATTAGTTTGCCTCTGTAAACTACAATGGGGTGAGTCTTCTCAGCTTCACCTCCTGAGTATGCCTGGACTCTGACCACAGATTTTCTTTTTAACTGCTCTAATTGTGCTTGTCAAAGTCAAATTTTACTCATCTGTTCTGGAGCAGAGGCCAAAACTGCCAGTCTTCACACACAAAATATACTTAGGTGTGAACAGTTACTTTTAAAGGGACAGTGGTGTGGGAAAAGTGGCTGATTTATGCAAGTGTATTTCCTGCCTAACTTCCCAATTAAGAAGGTAGGCCAAATAGCTCAGTGGATTAAAGCACTTGCAAGCAGGTGCAGGGGCTGGG
>NW_004526259.1:5149-7001 GCF_000260255.1 Octodon degus
GGAGAGAGACAGAAATAGAAAGACAGAGAGAGGAGCAAGGGGGAGGCAAGGTGAGGAGTCATAGGTGCTGGGTGAGCCAGACAATCCTGTACACAGAGCATAGCTACAAGTAGCGATTCTTGAATAATAATATACCATGTTCGGCAGTAATCAAAACAGTACCAATCACTCATACGCTTTTCTTCTGACATAAACATTTGTTTGGCCCAGAATCCAGCTTTGCATTCTGATGATGAATCTCTGTTGACTAAGAAACAGTATTTCTTCTTTCAGAAAACACATACATTTAAGTAGAAGCCTGCTGTCCAACTAGAAGCTGCTGTTTTCCAGTGTAGTTATCTGAGCTGAGCGTGCAAATCTAACCATATTCTGACACATTAAAGAAATCTGAAGATCAGCAGGTAATTCAGAGTTTTGAAGGCAACAGTTTACTCAAGAAGGGAAAATATTCGAAATAAATATGAAGAAACTGAAAGCAGAAACACATATCATACAGCTATTTGATTCATTTTCCCTTTTCATAGATTAATATTTCTTGTGACTATTTTTAGTATTTTTTTAAACCACAGATTCTGGCTTTGCCTGCTTCCCAAAGGGGGCTCCAGGGAGAGTTTATTTTGTCTGTGGTATTCCCAAGGGTGCCTGTGTCTAACCATGTGCTCCTTTGTCAGAGTGGCGGCCAAGGCCCAGACGGCCAAGGGGCTGCTGACTGGGCCCTGGGACAGTGGCCCTTCACATGGCTCTGACAGGCTGCCCATAACCACTGCCAAGTGTGGATTAACTCACCCCCTGGCAGCTCCAACCCCAGAGAAAAGGGGGTCGAATGTGTTGTAAATCAAGCTGGGTTTTGAATTCAATCGTGCTAAAGAAAATTCTGCAAAAGAACATATTTTTTACTACTCCGAGTGTTGACATATTTATGAAAACAACCAATCACAGGGTCAGAACTGGAAAATGGAAAGGAAAGGGAAAGGGGAGTATTACCTAAAAGTTAGAGCTCTGCTCCTTGTTCTTTTTCTTTGTTGCATCTTGTTAATGTAGAGCCTGGAAAATGGGTGTTTATTCTGGGGCTGGCTCCTTTCATAAAGACAGTTTGTTATTTCTGATGGGTTTTGTTTTGATCTGAATTCCTTTAATTTTTTTAAGTGACTTTGACACTTTTACAAAGATAGAGACAATAGAATAACATTGGGTTTGTTTATTTATTTATTTTTGCGGTACCAGGTATTGAACTCAGGACCTTGTGCTTGCCAGTTAGGTGCTTATTATACTGGTTTATCTCCCCCGCCTGGATCATTTATCTTAAAAACCTCAGTTTAACATTCATTCATTCTGTAAATACTGACTGACTACATTGGGTTAGAGACTTTGCTATATATTAGGAACAAGTTAGTGAAAAACACAACACTCTTTTCTGAAGAAGCTTGCAAAATGTTATTAAAAGTTCAGGGGTTAGGTTTCAAAACTAGGTAAAAATATTAAAATTTCCAGTTAAAAGCATACACTTGCATAGTATCTTCATTTTGAAAAATAAGATATATGCACATACATCCTAGTTACTTTTCTCTCTCTGCTGAGACAAAACACCTGATGCCCAAAATGAAGGAAGAAAAGATCTACTTGGCTCACAGATTGTGGGGGTTTCAGTCCATGCTCAGTTGGCTCCAAGGCAGGGCGACTTGACAGGGGTGACAGAAGACACCTGTTCAGGGTGGCAGAAGACAGCAAAAGCTACAAGGGCCAGAACTATAAGGGTGTGAAGAGACCCAGTCCTAGCCCAGGTCCTGTGAGTGTGCAGAGAGTTTCCTGCTACCCTGCGCCGGCGGGACCAGTCCCAGGCCAGGTGCAGCGT
>NW_004526260.1:0-550 GCF_000260255.1 Octodon degus
TGAACACACTCAGCCACCTTATCTTTGACAAAGGGGCCAAACATACTCACTGGAAGAAAGATAGCCTCTTTGACAAATGGTGCTGGAAAAAATGGCTCTCTATATGCCGAAAACTCAAACTTGACCTGGGTCTGTCTTCTTGTGAGAACTGTGTGTTCATCTTGGATGCCCATTTCTGGACTGGGTGTTTAAATTTTGAGACCGTCGTAGTTTTTAGTTCTTTATAAATTCTAGAGAGCAGACCTTTGTCCGATTGTCTATATTAAATAGGAGAAGTGATAGAGGACATCCTTGTCTTGTACCACCTGGGTCTATCACCATGCACTAAGCAAAAGTCAAAATGGATTAAAGATCTAAACATTAAAACAGAGACACTAAATCTCCTGGAAGAGAAAGCAGGAGGAACTCTTGAAGACATAAGTGTAGGCAAAGAGCTCATGAACAGAAATCAAATTGCACGGGAAATACTAGAAAGAATTAACAAGTGAGACCTGCTCTTACTGAGAAGTTTTTTCACATTAAAAGAAATTACCACAAAAGTGAAAAGACA
>NW_004526260.1:3580-4130 GCF_000260255.1 Octodon degus
TTATGTGTATTTATGTGTTTGTATGTTAACAGCTGTTCTTTTCACATAAACTTTGAAATAAAGACTTAAAAGTATGCTTTCTCCTGAGTTACCAGCTGGTCTAGGTTATAACAAAATTAATTTATAATTAAATAAAAATAAAGATTGTTAGACAGAACTCATGATTGATGAAGAGAGGGTGGCCAACCTTTATTCATCAATAGAGAGCCCCCAATAATCTCCTTAAAAGACACCCCCAATAATTTGTTCATTGGTTAAAAGACTAAGTTTTTTCAAAAAAAATTTCATTTTGTTTTTTGTTTTAATTTTGGCCGAACCAGGGATTGAACTCAGGCCCTTGCACTTGTCAGGGAAGTGCTTATTCCACTGAGGTATCTCCCCGGTCCCTTCAAAAATTAAAATAAGATTTTCTCATAAAAGATGCTTAATATATTAAACATATTCATGCTTCCCAAAATACTGTATGCTACAATATAAATTTTCTTTCAGATTTAAACATATGCCTTTCTCTTATGCCCCAGGTATTTATAATAAGAGGTTCCTGTCAAGC
>NW_004526260.1:4695-7363 GCF_000260255.1 Octodon degus
CAAATATAATGAAGTGAAATATTTTCATGACAAAGAACAACTAAAGAATTTCATGATGACAAAGCCAAGCCTACACAGACTACTAAATGAAGTTCTTTGTTCGATAAAGTTCAAAAGTTCTAGTGTGTCCCACCAGGCTCACCTCCCAGCATCCTGGCCAGCACTAAGCAAATCAGTGCACAGAGCCAGTGTCACAGCAGGGCCTGTCACCACCCCAGTCACCATCTAGGAGCACAGGAGGCCTGGGAGGCACCCACAATGAAGTGGGAAAACCAGGCAGGGGACCAGGAGATGGAAGGTTGTATCCCAGGGTTGTGAGCTGGAGGCAGCTGGAGGCACCTCTCCCTGGAGGAAATCAGGAGCCACATCTGTACTGTGCAAGAAACACATGCTCAGCCACCTCCTCCCATACGCCCTCTTGACCCCTGGTATTGTTGATGGACTGGCTCAGAGGGGGCCTCAAATGGGAAAAGGTGAGGGGACCAGGAGGGAAAGAAGAGAAGGGGGAGGGCGGGAGGAAGGCAGGAAGGAGGGAAGGACAGAGCAAAGGAGGAGGAGAGGGAAGGAGGGAGGGAGGTTTAGAGGGAGGCTGGGAAATTAGTAAGGCACACTCCCAGGGCATCAGAAAGCCATGAGGGAGGAGCCAGCAGTGGCACAGATGGTGCTGATTTGTAAGCTTGCTGAGGGAAAGCCGAACAGGAAGAGAGCACCTGACTGAGGGCTGTGAGGGGTCGGGGGACCTGGGAGTGTGCTTGGGGCATACAGAATGTGTGGTCCCTGCTGGAAGGCCAAGCACACACATCAGCTGGAAGGTGATGTGGGTGACACTGAGGGGACCCAGAAGACTACAGAGGGGGGCTCAGCCACTCTCCTGTGACTTCTAGGGGGCAAATCACCTTCTGAGCATGCATCAGTCAAGCTAAGGAGCAATGGGTCACCTGGAATTCCAAGCAAGGATGAGATCCCACCCTTCTGAGCTGGGCGGTTCTCAGTGTGCTGACCCAATTGGGGTTGGACCTACTCTGCACCAGTGAAGTGCACCAGGAATCTTTGAAGAAATGTTGGATTCCAGGCAGGGACCCAGAAACTAGCAGCCTGAGTTTTGTGGTTCCTGGAATGAAGGGAGTGCTCCAAGCACTTTGCAGGTGAGCTGACAAGCCATAAGTAAGAAAGTGGGGGGGGGGCACCTCTTTGCACAAGAAACTGCTAGATGCAGACAGAAGTGGACACACCAAGGCCTCATAGGAGTACTGCAGAGACAACTGTGGGAGCTGGTGGAGTGCTCTAAGACCAGCGGTTCCCTGAGCTGAGGCCCTGACATCGCCAGTCTGAGACATGCCTGGGGTACCCTTGCCTCAGACTAAATACAAGGGGCAAAGCAATGAAGAAGGATGAATTTCCCATGGAGACACCAGCAGAGCCTCAGTGTCCATGTGACTGAGGCCACCAGTCACCATTATCACCAAGGTGTCACAAAGTACCTTTGGTGTGAATCACTGGGAAGAACACACCCTCCCCTTCAGTTACCCTTGGCACACATGGGTGACCTCATTTCCATCATGAGAAAACACAGGACCCAAACTAGAAGAACAGTGTAACACAAACATGGAGGAGTCTGCACACTTTTTCCTCGTCCTGGTGATCATCCAGGCCCCATGTGACAGTGCTGCACACCCTCCAGTCATGGGAGGGAATCAGGACATCCTAGCAGCCACCCCAAGCCCAGAAAATTGGGCTTCCTCCAGCTAATGTGAGGGCAAAGCGTGGCCTCGATGGAGCTCCTGTGCTCCATTTGGGAGAGACAGGCCCCGGGCAGAGGGAGGGAAGCTTCTAGCTCTGGGGAGAGTTGTACTCAAAGTAGGATTTAAGGACCTATGGTGACCTCTGGTCAGTACTATTTTTTTTTTACTATTTCATTTTTATTTGATAATAACATATTTACATGCTTTTATGCAAAATATATAAATTCCATTTCAAATATTATAGCAAAATATAAGCAAATGCTGACCATGCTTTTTTTTCCATACTTTTATTGAGAAACAAATAGCAATGAGACAGTTTCAAACCAAATAGGTAGGACAGTTTCATAGTGCATACATTCTTCCTAGTGGTTTTTGGCTGTGCAAGATGCGGGCATGATATCCTATTTACAAACACCATTAGAACAAATCACTCTATTCATTAAGAGAATGTAACTCTATATTTATCCTAACCACTTTAAATACACAGATACAAAATGGACATTCACCTGTATACCCTTTTTTGGTTAAGTTCCATCATTTAAATTTTATAGGTGTGTAAACTCAGCAAAATATTTTAAAAGAGTTCAGTAGTTCATAATAGTATTGGGTCTTCCGCTTCACTGGCAATGTCAGAAATTGTTCACCTGAGTCTCCTACAGCTCAACATAACACCATGGCTTTCCTTCTTATACTTCATTTTTATACTATTCTGCTGCATGCTTAAGACCAAGGTAAAGCAGGACCTATGCAACAAGAGTTGTAGCTTTTGGGTCGGATGAGGTCAGTGAAATCCCCTCAGGATATATCCTGAGATCCTGTACCTCAGATTGTAGAGCCTTTGTCAGTGTCAGCCATGTGGATGAGTCACGGCCAATGCTTGGCCAATGTGCTCTCTGTGAAAGCCTGAGAGAATGTTTTCTCTCCAT
>NW_004526261.1:0-1622 GCF_000260255.1 Octodon degus
TTAACTTTTGGACTTGCCTCATTGTCATCTGATTTTTGAGTTACAACAGGCTCCTAATTCCAGCACTCGGGAGGCTGAGGCAGGAGGACCACAAGATCAAGGACAGTGTGGACTATAGGAGATTTTGTAAACAACAAACACTGAATTTTCATTTCCAAGTTAGAAAATAAAAGGAAAGAGGCTGTTTCTCAATAAAATTAATAAAAGTAAATAAATTAAAAAAAAAGGAAAGAGGCTGAATGCTTTTGGTTTCTGTTTTTGAGAGAGCGTACAGCCTGGGCTGCCTCAGCCTGTCGGAGTGCTGGGATTGTTACTGACTTTTGGGGTGCGGGAGTCTCCTTCTGGAGGTGATTTCTAGGTTCTTCTGACCTGAACAAACAATTGGTCCACACAAGGACAAACTGTAGCAGAGTTTACATTAATGACAGAAAAAGAAACAGAGTTCTATAGAGCACATTTGGCCCAACTAAAAGTAGGAAGATAAGTACCCCTACATCTTCCTTGCACACAACAGAACCCAGAGGCAGGCTGGGAGCTCAGTGTGGACTGCCCTTTGCAGCACCCACTCCCCTGGCTGGGCTGGGTCCTCTCATCCTGTGGGAAAACCTTCCAGTTCCCCCAAGAAGTTCAAAAACTGCTCTGCACATGCATCCTGGGATCTTGGACTTAAGTCAGGCCTACTTCCCCAGGCAGCCTGCTGTGCCCCGGACCCACAGAATCTAAGCATGTGCCCCTACACCCCAACTCCGAATGGTATTCTTAAATTGAACTGTTCAGTGAAGAGCTGCTTGTTTGTTTTCATGCAGTTTTTCTAGCTGGAGACCAAGTTTAGGGAGCACTAAGCCACAGCCTCCAGTCCTCTTTATTTTTTGTACTAGGAATGGAACTCAGGACCTTGCCCTTGCCAGCGAGGTGCTTGTGCCACTGAGCTCAATCCATAGCCCCTTTTTTATTTCATTGGGAGACAGTCTTTTTTTTTTTTTTTTTTTTTTTTTTTTTTTTTTTTTTTTTTTTTTTTTTTTTTTTTTGGCATGGTACCAGGAATCAAACTCAGGACCTTGTGCTTGCCAGGCAAAAGACAGTCTTGAAAATTGGCCCACCTGGTGTCAAATTTGTAATCCTCCTGCCTCTACCTCCCAAGCAGGTGAGATTTCAGGTGTGGACTATCAAACCTGGCTGCGTAGCTTTAAAATTGCAGTGGGAAGGGTTTAAATTATAGCTTAAGAAACTATTTACCAGTAAAAATCCTGTAAAATATTCAACATAAAAACCACAAAAAGAGGCCGGGGAGATGGTTCAGTAGAATAAGTGCTTGCCTGGCTAGCGCAAGGGACTGAGTTCAATCACCGGTTCTGCAAAATAAATAAATTAATTAAATAAAATAAAATCTGTAAAGCCCCAATTGTAGCAAACACTACTTGCAATTTCTCATCCCCAGCCAGAGACAGAAGGAGTCAGGGTACTTAGGAGTGTTTTTCTCCCCACGGAATTCCCTGCACAATTGTTGGGGACTGGGCCAGCCAAATAGTTTAGCGGATTAAAGCACAGCGGTTTGATCCCTGGGCCTGCCGCCCGCTGAGTGGCAATGGAGACTGGGAGTGGTGGCTCGTGCTTGTAATCCC
>NW_004526261.1:3377-4176 GCF_000260255.1 Octodon degus
CAGGCAAGCATGTACCACTGAGCTATATCCTCAGCCCTTCCTGTCACTTTGAAGTTAAAAGAATAAACAAATGGTAAAGTAGCAAAGTAGCTCCAATGAGTGGGGTTGGAAGAAAAATGCCAGAGAACCTGACAAACCAGTGTCTAAGGCTTCTCACTAAGAATTAGGCCATGATATTGTCATATGAGCCAAACTTGCAATTCCATGAAGAATGAAATTGTGAACCAAAGGAGGAGACTACGAAAGTTTTCTTTTCACTTTTGTTTGTTTGTTTTTTGAGACAGGGTTTCACTATGTAGCCCGGGCTAGCCTCTAACTCATGGCGATCCTCCTGCCTCAGGTTCCCAAATCCCGGGATTACATGAATGTACCATCACACCTGGCTAGATTTCTAGGAGGGGTCCCAAGTAGGTGGCCACATGACCCTTCCAGAGCTAATTATGCATAAGCAAAGCCCAGGAATTGTTCAGTTATTTAGTGGCCACCAATCACAGGGGGCTTTGCAGATTTAAAATGATGGGGGCCAGGGAGATGGCTCAGGGGCCAGGGAGATGGCTCATGGGGCCAGGGAGATGGCTCAGTGGAATAAGAGTTTCCCTGGCAAGCGCAACGGACTGAGTTCAATCCCCGGTTCTACAAAAAAAAAGAAAAAAAAAAGGCTGGTGAGATGGCTCAGTGGTCTAAAGCATCCTACTTGGAACAAACTAAGCTGAGCAAAGCGCAGGGACCGCAGTTCAATCCCCCAGCACCACATGCCAGCCAGCCCTGCCCCCTGGTGGGCTGAGCTGGCCACACACTA
>NW_004526262.1:0-1094 GCF_000260255.1 Octodon degus
CTCACCGGACCTGGGCTAGGACTGGGGACTTGCAGCAGTTTTTTTGAACAAGCAAAAGCACAACTTGGCTAGATTTTATTTAAAAAAATGATTATAACAAAATGTTCAAAGAGAAAGTTACATAATTATATAATTAGAAATATTTCCTTTTTTAGCTAATATAAAATTTATTTTTTCCATAATTCTATTGAGAAACAAAGAGCAATGAGACAGATTCAACTCAAATTAGTAGGAAAGTTTCAATAATTTACACATTACATACTGTCTTCCTAGAGGTTTTGTATTGTACAAGATGCAGACATAGTATCATATTTACAAACACTATTAGAACAAATCCTTCTCTTCATTGAATTAAGGGAATGTAGCTCTATATCCATCCCAAAGATTTTGAATACACAAATAAAAAATGGTCATTCATCTTTATCTCCTTTTTGTTTACTTCTGTCATATAAATATTATAGGTGTGTGAACTCAGCAAAATATTCTAAAAAAGTTCAGTAGTCCATAATAGTCCTAATACTATTGGGTCTTCTGCTTGACTGGCAATGTCAGAAATTGTTGACCTGAGTTCACTACAGCTCAACATAACAACATGGCTTTACTTCATGTACTTCATTTTTAGTTTTCTGTTGGATAGTTAAGACCAAGATAAAGCAAGACCTATGCAACAAGAGTTGTAGCTTTTGGATCTGTTAAGGTCAGTCAAATCTCCTCAAGATATATACTGAGATCCTGTACCTCAGATTGTAGATCCTTTGTCAGTGTTATCCATGTGGATGAGTCACGGCCATTGCTTGACCAATTTGCTCTCTGTGAAAGCTTGAGAAAATGTTTTCTCTCCATGTGACTCTCCTTAGGCAACTCTACATCATTGATCACTTTTCTCCTTTGCTGAATAAACTCCTTGATCAGAAAATTTGGGATGCAACTGAGTTACATGATGTTACAGTACAAGTTCTCATACGTCCCGAGTCTTTTTTAAAAAATTGTGAGTTTTATTTATTATATGGAAAAAAGATGAAACAAAATATCATAATAATATAATGATTATATATTAGCCCAAACTGATCCCATTTTCTTCCTTTTCCCTACTG
>NW_004526262.1:2555-6935 GCF_000260255.1 Octodon degus
CGGGGCTGGCTGGCATGTGGTGCTGGGGGATCGAACCGCGGTCCCTGTGCTTTGCCAAGCTTGTTTCAAGTAGGTGCTTTAGACCACTGAGCCATCTTTCCAGCCCGACAGTTTCAATAATTAACACATTGCATACTCTCTTCCTAGTAGTTATTTGCTATGCAAGATGCAGACATGCTATACTATTTACAAACACAATTGGAACAAATCCCTCTATTCATTGAGAGAATGTACCTATATATCTATCCTACACATTTTGAATACAGATACAATATCTACATTCATCTGTATGCCCTTTTTTGTTTAGTTACACCATTAGAATATTATAAGTGTGTTAACTCAGCAAATTATTCTAAGAGTCCAGTAGTCCATAAGAGTATTGGGTCTTTCGCTTCACTAGCAATGTCAGAAATTATTGACCTGAGTCTCCTACAGCTCAACATAACACCATGGCTTTACTTCTTCTACTTCATTTTTATAATTTTCTTCTGGGTGGTTAAGACTAAGATGAAGCAAGACCTACACAACAAGAGTTGCAGCTTTCATATCTGATAAGGTCAGTCAAATCTCCTCAGGATTTATCCTGAGATCCTGTACCTCAGATTGTAGATCCTTTGTCAGTGACAGCCACGTGGATGAGTCACAGCCATTAGTTGGCCAATGTGCTTTCTGTGAAAGCCTGAAAGAATGTTTTCTCTCCATGTGACTCCTCTTCGGCACACTCTACATCACCAATCACTTTCCTCTTTGGTGTCATAATCTCTTTGATTAGAAAATTTGAGACAGTACTGAGTTACATGATTTTATAGTACAAGTTCTCATATGTACTGAGTCTTAATTGACCTTGGAAGGCTAGGATCAACATGTTGGCTCTCCTTGCAGCCCTCTTTATTCTCCAATTTTTGGTCTGCAGACTTATGTTGTTAACACTCCAGAAGAGGAGCTTATTGTTATTACCATACAACTTAGGCTGTTGAGCTTAACCTCATTATCTGTCTGAATATAAAACATGTTAGGCATAATATGGAACAGGTATTTTTCATCAAGTATTGATATGTTGAACTTTAAGTCGCTACAAAATATGATAAAAACAAATTTAAAAATTAAAATATATTTAAAGAACTGAAATAAATAGTTATATATGTTTACACATAAGTTAAGGAATCTAACCATATACAGCATTGTAGCTGGACAGTCCCGCAACACTCCTTTTCCTGTCTCCTTCCTTCATTCACCACTCCCTTCTTTTTGAACAATCATCTACCTGAGAGAGAGCACGGCAGCAACTGGCATGTCATGACAAGAAGCCCGAATTCAGAAGACCAGAATGACAAGCACTCCAAGGAAGTACCTACTAGTACAAATTGCTATCTTCAGTGCAGTTGCTTAGATCACCAGTGTCAGTATATATAGTTATTCAGGGTGAGAATCCTTCCAATTAATAGCTAGATTCAAAAATCTTCTGAAGATTCTCAGGATCATTGCTTACTCGTCTTTTACATATAACCATATGGCTTGCCCCTGTCATGTTTCCTAGCTGTCTCCTTTCCCTTTCTTAATTATTTAGTTTTCAAGTTCCAGCTTTCCTTTTAATTGTGTTATAACTTTCTATTTGTGTTTCTGTTTTCAGTTCTTACAATAGGGAAACTGCAATATTTACACATGGGTGTCTGGTTTATTTCACTTCTGAGTATATCTTCAAGTGGCATCCACTTCAATATGAAGGCTTGGAGTTTATCATTCTTTATCCATGAGGAATACTCCATTTTATAAAAATACCACATCTTTTTCATCCATTCCTCAGGTGATGGGCATCTTGGTTTTTCCAAGATTTGGATATTCCAGAATGTGCTGCTATAAACATAGGTCCATATATATCACTATAATATGATGTTTTCAGATCCTCTGGGAAAATTCCCAGTAGGAGAATAGCGGGTTTGGATAGGATTTCCAGTCCAAGTTTTCTAAGGAGTCTCCACACTGATTTCCATAATGGTTGCACAAGTCTACATTCCCACCAGCAGTGGAGAAGGGGTCCTTTTTCCCCACAGCCTATCCAACATTTGTTGTTGTTTGATTTCTTTATGATAACCATTCTTTCTGCGGTGAGATATCTCAAAGTTGTTTTAATTTGCATTTCACGGATGCCTAGTGATGTGGAGCACTTTTTCATATATTTATTGGCTTTGTTAATTTCATTCTTTGAGAAGTGTGTGTTCATTTCAGATGCCTATTGCTGGACTGGGTCTTTAAATTTTTGGGCCCTAGTGTTTTTTACTTCTTTATAAATTCTAGAGAGCAGCACTTTGAGTACTTATTTGTCAAGAGTTTTTCAAAATTTGAGGGATGTCTTTTCACTTTGTTGGTAATTTCCTTGGAGGTGCAAAATCTTCTCAATAAGAGGAGGTGCCAGTTATTCTTTCAAGTATTTCCTGTACGATTTGATTTTTGTTCATGAACTTTTTGCCTACCCCTATATCTTCAAGAGGAGGAGAAAGTAGAGTTCCCCCTACTTTCTCTTCCAGGAGAGGTGTTTTTTTTTTTTTTTTTTTTTTTTTTTTTTTTTTTTTTTTTTGTTTTGTTTTGTTTTTTTGCAGAACCGGGCATTGGACTCAGACCCTTGAGAGTCCAGAGAAGCGCTTATTGCACTAAGCTATCTCCTCGGCCCTACTTCCAGGAGATTTAGTGTTTCTGTTTTAATGTTTAGATCTTTAACCCATTTGGACTTTATCTTAATGCATGATCATGAACTTGGCTCAAATTTTAGTTTTCAGTATGTAGAGAGCCAGTTTTTCCAGCACCATTTGTTAAAGAGGCTCTCTTTCTTCCAGAGAGTATGTTTGGCACCTTTGTCAAAGATAAGGTGTCTGAGTGTCTTCTTAGAGGCGTCAGACTCTTCTGATCTATTCCATTGATTGTTAGGTCTATTCTGCTGCCAGTACAATGCTGATTTTATCACAGTAGTCTTGTAGTATAAATTCAAGTCAGGAATTATAATGCCTCCTGCCTTCTCTTTGCTGCCTATGATGTCCTTTCCTATTCTAGGTGTTTTCTGGTTCCAAATAAGTTTTAGGAATGATTTCTCTAGCTCTGTGATGTACGTTGGTGGTAGTTTGATAGGGATTGCATTAAGTCTGTACAGCAATTTTGGGAGTATGGCCATCTTCACAAAGTTGGTTCTTCCTCTCCAGGAGTAGGAAATATCTTTCCATTTTCTGAAATCCTGCACAATCTCTTTTTTAAGAGTAGTATAATTTTCCTTGAAAAGATCTTTGACTTATTTAGTTAGATGAATTCCAAGGTATTTCATTTTCCTCGGTGGTATTGTAAAAAGTATTGTTTCTATAATTTCCCTCTCAGTGTGGAGGAATGCTATTGACTTTTGGGCATTGACTTTGTATCCTACTAGCCTAATGAATTTGTGTACTAATTCTAGTAGTTTGTTGGTGGAGTTTTTTGGGTCTTCCAAGTAAAATATCATGTCATCTGCAAATAGTGATAATTTAATTTCTTCTTTACTTATTCTTACTCCTTTTCTTTCTCTTGTATAATGTCCCTAGCTTATGATTCCAGAACTATATTGAATATGCATGGCTATAGAGGACATCCTTGTCTTGTCCCAGATCTAAGAGCAAAAGACTTCAGTTTTTCCCCATTTAGAATTATGTTAGCCATTTGTATTTCATAAATGGCTTTAATCAGATTGAAGTAGAAACCATGTGTTCCAATTTCCTTTAGGAATTTGAACATGAATGAGTGTTGGACTATATCAGAAGCCTTTTGTGCATCAATTGAGATGATCATGTGGTTTCTAGCACTCTATTGATATAGTGTATTCCATTTATACATTTTTGAATATTGAACCATTCTTGCATCCCTGGGATGAATCCTAACTGGTCAGGGTGTATGATTATCTTGATGATTTGCTGTATTCTATTTGCTAGGATTTTATTGAGAATTTTTGCTTCTATGTTCATGAAGAAGATTGGCCTGTAGTTCCCTTTTTTTAGTTCCATCTTTCCCTGGCTTCAGTATCAGTATAATGCTTGCCCCCAGGAATGATTTTGGGAGGATTGCTTTCTTTTCAATCTCACTGAGGATTTTGAGGAGTATGGGGAGTATATCTTCTGTACATTTCTTGTAGAATGCAGCTGTGAATCCATCAGGACCTGGACTTTTCTTTGTCTGAAGTTTTATTATTACATCTCATATTTCACTGGCTGTTATTGCACTATTGAGAGTGGTTATATCTTGATTCACTTTTAGCAATTTGCATGTTTCTCAGAAAATGTCCATTTTGTCTGTGTCTTCTATTCTGTGAGAGTAAAAATTCTCAAAGTAGCTATTGATAATCTTCTGAATTTCCACTAGGTCTGTGGT
>NW_004526263.1:0-598 GCF_000260255.1 Octodon degus
ATTTTGGTCTGCAAACTTAGGTTGTTAACCATCCAGAAGACAAGCTTATTGTTATTATCAAACGATTTAGGCTATCAAGCTTAACCTCACTATTTGTCTGCATATCAAACATCTTAGGCATAATATGGAACAGGTACTTTTCATCAAGTATTAATATGTTGAACTTTAAATCCCTACAGAATATGATAAAAAACATTTAAAAATTAGAACATATTTTAAAAATAGGCATAAACAATTATATACTTCTTATATTTACACATAAGTCCAAAACTCTCACCATATACAACTTTGAAGCAGGACAGACCTACAATACTCCTTTTCCTGTCTCTTGCTTTCATTCACCACCCCCTTCTTCTTTGAACAACCATCTACCCGAGAGACTTCATAGCAGGAACTGGCATGTCATGAAAAGCAGCCAATATTTAGAAGACCAGAATGACAGGAAGTCCAAACATGAAAATACTATTACAGATTACCATCTGCAGTGCAGTTGCTTAGTTCACAGTTCACAGGTATCAGTATATATAGTTAGTCAGGGTGAGAATCTTTCCAATTAACTGCTAGATTAAAAAAATCTTCTGGAGATTCTCAGGATCAT
>NW_004526263.1:2330-4017 GCF_000260255.1 Octodon degus
TTTCTGTAGGACTTTGAACATGAATGAGTGTTGGACTTTGTCAAAAGCCTTTTCTGCATCAATGGAGATGATCATGTGGTTGTTAGTTTTCGCTCTATTGTTATAGTGTATTACATTCATAGATTGATGATTTTCTGTATTCTATTTGCTAGTATTTTATTGAGGATTTTGGCATCTATGTTGATGAGGGGATCGGCCTGTAGTTCTCTTTCTTAGCTGTGTCTTTCCCTGGTTTTGGTATCAGTATAATACTTGCCTCCAGGAATGATTTTGGGAGGATTGCTTCCTTTTCAATTTCATGGAAGAGTTTGAAGAGTATAGGGAGTACATGTTCTCTAAATTTCTTGTAGAATTCAGCTGTGAATCCATCCGGACCTGCACTTTTCTTTGCTGGTAGGTTTTTAATTATATCTCGTATTTCCCTGGCTGTTATAGCGTTAAAGAGAGTGGTTATATCTTGTCGATTCAGTTGTGGTTATTTGTACTTTTATAGGAATCTGTCCATTTCTTCAGTGTCTTCTATTCTGTGAGAGTAAAGATTCTTAAAGTCACTATTGATAATCTTCTGAATTTCCTCTGCGTCTGTGGTAATTACACCCTTTTCATTCCTTACTGCTTGCATTTGAATTTTTTTTTTCTTTCCTCTTTTTAATTAGGTTAGGTAGGGGTTTATTGATTTTATTTAATATTTGAAAGAACCAGCTTTTTGCTTTTTTAATTGTTTGAATTATTTTCTTTGTCTCAATTGAATTCATTTCTGCTCTAATCTTTATGATTTCCTTCCGTCTTTGGCTCTGCGTTTGTTTTGCTCTTCCTTTTCTCGTTGTTGAAGGTGCAGCAGTAGGGTATTTATTTGTTTCCTTTGTGTTTTGCTAATATGTGAGTTCACAGCTATGAATTTCCCTCTGAGAACTGCTTTCATCATTTCACATAAATTGCAATAAGTTTTGCTTGAGTTATCATTGAATTGTAGATATTGTTGAATTTCTTGTTTAATTTTATGTGTGTCCCATTCGTTGCTGAGTATGGTGTCATTTAATTTCCATGTATTGAAGGTTTTTTTATTTCCAGTTTCACTGCACTGTGGTCAGATAATGTGCATGGGATAATTTCTGTTTTCTTGCATATACTAAAGCATGAACCATGGACCAGTATGTGGTCTATTTTAGAAAATGACCCATGTGCAGCTGAGAAAAATGAATATTCAGCTGTGTTTGGGTGGAAAACTCTGTCTATGTCTACCAAGTCTAGTTGTTTCAAGCTCTGGTTCAGTTCTGTTATTTCTTTGCCAATTTTTTGTCTGCTTTACCTATCATTTGGAGATAAGGGTGTTTTAAGGTCTCCTGTTACAATTATGGTATTGGATATTAGACTTTTCATGTTCATTAAGATTTGCTTTATATAGTTGGGTGCTCCCATGTTTGGTGCATACGAGTGTTACCTCTTCCTCTTGAATTTTTCCTCTAACCAGTATATAGTGGCCTTCTTTATTTCGCTTGATCATAGTTGAAGTTGAGACTATCTGAGAATAGCATTGGTACCCCTGCTTTTTTCTGAGGTTCTGGGGCATGTAGTATTGTGTTCTATCCTATGACTTTCAGCCTATGAAAGTCTTTATGAGTTAAATGTTTCTTGTATACAGCATATTGTTGGATTTTGTTTCCTAATCCACTGTGCCAGTCTATTT
>NW_004526263.1:5577-6826 GCF_000260255.1 Octodon degus
TGGACTTATCCAGCTGCATCTGGCTTAGGTCTGGCTGCTGTGCTCAGCTCCTTCCCTCTGCAGACCTGGGCTAGGACTGGGTCTGGGCATTCCCGGAACTCTGCAGAAATTCTGGACCTGGGCTAGGACTGGGTCTCCATGTAATTCTTTAGCTGTTCTTTGTCCTGAAAGCATTTAACTTCTCCATCAAACTTGAAAGAGAGTTTTGCTGGGTATAGTAGTCGGGGCTGGAATTTGTTTTCATAGAGGACTTGAAGTACTCTGCTCCGTGCTCTTCTTGCTTTCATGGTTTGTGAAGAGAAGTTGGCAGTAATTCTGATGGGTTTTCCATTGATTGTGATCTGCATCTTTTCTCTAGCGGCTCTCAAGTTATTATTCTTGTGCTGAATTTCTGAGATCTTGATCATTATATGTGTCAGTGTGTTTTTCATTGGGTTATGATTTCTTGTTTTTCTGTATACTTCAGTTATCTGAATGTCAGATTGTTTCCTCATATTTGGGAAGTTTTCTGCTATTACTTCTGCCCATATTTTTTTAATGTCATTTGCATTGACCCCTTTCTCTTTGATCCCTATTAGTCTTGCATTGCTTATCTTTGCATCATCTTGTAGGTGATGGATTATTCTTTTCTGCATCCTAGTTGTTTTTAAGAGATCCTTTTTTACCTTTTCACTAGCTGCACCAGCATCGTCAAGATCTGAAACTCTGTCTTCATTTTCACTTAAAAGGTTTTGCAAATTGTGATTGAGATTTTAATTTCCTCTATGTTTTTTTTCAAACTTTTATTGATAAACAGATAGCAATGAGACAGTTTCAAATCAAATCGGAAGTACAGATTCAACAAATAACACACTGCATATTTTCTTCTTAGTGGTTAATTGCTGTACAAGATGCGGACTTGAGATCCTATTTACAAACACCATTAGAACAAATCATTTTATTCATTAAGAGAAGGGAACTATATATCTATCCTAACCACTTTGAATACAAAGATACAAAATGGACATTCATCTGTATACCCCACTTTTTCTAAGTTCTGTTATTGAATATTGAAAGTGTGTAAACTCAGCAAAATATTCTAAAGGAGTCCAGTAGACCATCATAGGATTGGGTCTTCTGTTCAACTGGCAATGTCAGAAATTATTGACCTGAGTCCCCCACAGCTCAACATAACAGCATGGCTTTACTTCCTATATTTCATCTTCATACTTTTCTACTGGATGTTTAAGACCACGGTAAAGCAGGACCT
>NW_004526264.1:0-495 GCF_000260255.1 Octodon degus
TTGGGGGTGAACCTGTTGTGCCCTCTGGGAAGATGTTCTGCTCCTGGACTAGCTGGGTGGTTCTGTCCGGTACACTCTCTGCAGGTATTGCAGCTGAAGGGTTTCACCCCAGGCCTGTATTGTAGGCATGAGCTGTGTCTGGAGGGGACAAGGCGGAGTAGATGTAGAGGCAGCTCTCCCACACACTCACTGGGCCTGGACTAGGACTGGATCTGGGGGTTCCAGGAATAGGGCAGAAATTCCTACTGGGTGGCCGGGTGGGGGAGGTGCTTCGGAGTGGTGGGGGGTGTCGCAAGGAGGTGGCAGAGGGTCTCACCCGCGCTGCGCCTGGTCTGGGACCAGTAGTTCCCACCGGCACAGGGTAGCCGGAAGCTCTCCCACACACTCACCAGGCCTGGTGAGGACTGGGTCTCGGGTTCCCGGAATGTGGCAGAAATTCCTACCTGGTGGGCGGAGTAGCGGAGGTGCTTCGGAGTGGTATGGGGTGTCCCAAGT
>NW_004526264.1:3070-4678 GCF_000260255.1 Octodon degus
GGTGGTGTAAGCCTGTAATCCCAGCTCTTTGGGAGGCTGCAAACAGGTGGATCACTATAAGTCCAATCTACATAGTGAGACCCTGTAGCCCCTTACTGAAAAGTACAAAAAATATATATATTTGTTTTAGGGACTCACTATGCAGCTCAGACCTAGTGATCCTCCTGTGTTCAGTCTCCCAAAGAGCTGGTATTACAGGCATGTGCCCTCAACGCCCAGTCTGTGGCTGGCTCAGAGCACCTGGGCATGGGGTTGGCATGCCATGTGTTGCTGGGATTGAACCTGGTCCCTGTGCTTGCCTAAGCAGGTGCTTCTGCTAAGTGTTTTTATGTAGACAAGGGAGTTTGTGATCCCAAAACTTGTTAGGATCCTCCAACAAATGTTGCAATGGTTTGGACATTTTTTCCCATAGAGGTTCATGTGCAAGAAACTTGGTTCTTAATGTGATAGTGTTGATATAATGGAATCTCTAAGAGGTAGGGCTTAGTGGAAAACAATTAAGTTATGGGAGGCAATGCTCCCACAAATAGATTAATGCTATTTCTAGGAAGTCTGTCTGGTCTTCTGAAACTGTAGTAGTTCCCTTTATCTTTAGGTATTATGTCACATAAGGGTAAAATGAATGAATGGAAGAGAGAGTTTTCTGGGAGTCCTTGATAAGCTTCTCAACCCATTATGTGCCAAAACCGGTTGCTGGAATCCTAATAAGGTCTTGTTAGATTGGAAATGTATGGACATGTAGTGGTTTGTGGGATTAGGTGAATGTTTGGAAGAGAACTGGACTGTCTAAAGGGGCTTTATGTATGTTTACCTAAATGTACTACTAGGGTGAGTGTTAACCCAGTTGGGGAACAGAACACTTCCTTCCTAGTATTGTAAAAGAGAAAACATCTAAGTCTGCCCTCCAGCAAACTTGATTGGACATGCTGAATGGAACCATTGCACTGATAAGGCCTCACAGGTCATTACCTCAAACAGATTAGGAAACCTGGGCACAAGAAGAAATCAATGACATGGTAGGAACTGAAGTGCAGATGTCAATGAATTCTTTGTATAGTATACCCATATGACATGTGAGTAGAAGTGCAAGCTCATGTAGAATAATAGTGGAGGACTGAGGCTTGAATTTAGTGATACCCATAGCATCAGTAGTCTCAGATACAAGTCCACATACTACAGCAGTAATGAATGTTCCTCAGTGATGGATCTTGCCAAAGCAAGATTATCTTTCTGTGTAGATTTTGGAAAATAGCTCATTGCTTCTTGCCATCATATGTGAAGTATTGCAATGTACATTCATTATAAAGCGTTATTTAATTTCACTTGATACTGCCATAATTTGGTCTAGGAGATTGGTATTCTTGTTTTTAGTGTAACAGAACATATCATGATAATGTCTGAAGCTGAAGACTAAGTAAAAGCATACTTAAATACATGGGTGACATAGATGACTAATAGAAACTGGTTGAAAAATGAAGTATAGGTCCAGAGCTGGTCCAAATGTCTGACTTCTTAGGGCTAACATTTACAGGTGTCACCTACACCATCACATATGTAACTAAAAACTGCTGCCAATATCTATGCCTAGAGCTAAATCAGAAGTCCATT
>NW_004526264.1:6753-7510 GCF_000260255.1 Octodon degus
GAGAACTGTGTATTCATCTTATATGTCCATTTTTGGGTTGGGTCTTTGAATTTTTGGGGTATGATTTTTTTAAATTCTTAGGAGAGGTTACTTCTTTGTTTTTGGTGCTAAGAACTGAACCCGGGGCTTCCAGCTTGCTAGGTAAGCATTCTACCATTGAGTCAAATCCCCAGCCCCTTAAATTCTTTATATGTTCTAGATAGAAGTCTTTTGTCTGAGGGTCAGTTGATCAATTTTTTTCCCAATTCATGGGTTTTCTTTTCACTTATTGGTGATTTCTTTCTTTCTTTCTTTCACTCCTTTTTCTTTTTCCTTCCTTCCTTCCTTCCTTCCTTCCTTCCTTCCTTCCTTCCCTCCTTCCCTCCTTCCCTCCTTCCCTTCCTTCATTCCTCTTTCTTTCCTTCTTTTCTTCCTTTGGTACAGGGTTATGCTATACAGCCTCATATTGATCATCCTGTCTCAGCCTCCCCAGCACTGAGGTTACAGCCATGCACTGTGAAGCCCTGTTTCAGTGGCCTCATAGTGTGCACAGGATTCTGGAGCTGGCATGGCCTGTGGTACCAGGGATTGAATTCAGGTCATTGTGTTTGCCAGGCAGGCACTTAGACCATTGAGATATCTTCCCAGCCTGGTGATTTCTTTTGGTGTACAAAATATAAGATGAGATCCCAGTTATTATTTCTTTGAAGTACTTCCAATGCAGTTTAGTTCTTGTTTGCCAACTCTTGGTCTACCCCTATGTCTTCAAGATTTCTAC
>NW_004526265.1:0-388 GCF_000260255.1 Octodon degus
CTGTCATGTTTCCTAGCTTTTCTCCTTGCCCTCTTTTTGTTGTCTAATCCTCAAGTTCTTGCTTGCCTTTTAATTGTGTTATATTTCTATTTTTATTTTTTCTTTGAGTTCTTATACTAGAGAGACTATATGGTTTTGCACATGTGGGTCTCACTTATTTCAGTTCAGATTTAATCTTCAAGTAGCATCCATTTACATATAAAGCCTTCAAGTTTATCATTCTTTATAGCTGAGTAATACTCCATTGTATAAAATACCACAACTTTTGTATCCTTTCCTTTGGTGATGGGAATTTTGGTTGTTTCCAAGATTTGACTATCACAAATTGTGCTGCTATAAACATAGTTAGACATATATCACTATGATATGATGTTTTCTGATCCTCTGG
>NW_004526265.1:2826-4427 GCF_000260255.1 Octodon degus
TATATTTGTTATCAAGATACAGTATTAATTTTTAAAGCAAGTATTCAATTGATCCAGCAGCATTGAGTGTTGTTTGGTGAGAGATTTGGAGTACTTTTCATTCTTCTGGGCTACCTTAATTTAAGATAGATATGCTAACAATGATCCTGCAGCTAAGTCCAATGTATTTAGACTTAAGATTTTATAGGTACTGGGTGAATGATGTCTGTTTTAGTGTAGTATTTAATATCCTGATCACAGAAAGTACTAAGTATTTCTGGATCAGCTTAGAATTGCCTTGGAGAAGATGATTCTGCAAACAGTTCAAGACATGTATTTTGATGCATTCTTGCAGCTCAGAGTTGAGATACCTTGTGGCAAAGCTTTCTGCATCCTGCGTTCCTAATCCTGATGTCACACTTATCTCTGAGGTTCCAGTCCCGATCTCCAACGTATATGGGAAACAATGTCACTTTACTACAGGATTATGTCAGAGCCTTTGTTAAAAATTAGGTGAACATTTCATTAGTGGATTTGAGGAAGCTTATATTCCACTGTTGCACTTATCTGGTGTGTCACAGTCTTTCATGCAGTATGCATAACTCTGTATCATTATATTTCCTAGTATAAGACATCCAAATTATTTTTCTTCAAACTGTGATGAAACTTAATTTGAACATTCTGGATTTCTCTGTTGCATATGAATTTTAGAATCAGCTTATCATTTTGATGAACACATGTTCAGAGTACATGATTGGTACAAGATCAATGCAAAATATTAATTTATGTTACAATTTCCTATCAGCGCTTAAATGTTTTCAAATTTATTCTTCCAACTTGATATATAATTCATAGTTTCATATTATGAAGTTATATTTTTTGGAATTCACTTTTTTTTTATTCTTCATTTGGTTAGAATTTAGATTATTCTTGAGTTTCAGGTTTCTGCATTTTGTTAGTTTCAGAATATTTACAGAATTTATCACTTTTTTATTGATTCTGTGAATCACTTTTATAAGTCATTATCTCATCATTCTAATTATCCATGAGGGAGGCCACTGTACAAAGATTATTCTGTTTTTAGTTCTTTGCTTCGAAATTTTCTATTTGTCTGATGTGATGTTCATGACTTTTCATGTTTTATCTTCAGTTGTTATGTATTTATTGGATGCTTAAATTTAAGTACAAATTATTATGGTTCTTTTTTAGCTTTTTACTCATTTTAATTAGAAAAAAGATAAAATAACAATGAAACAGTTTCAAAACAGATTAGTAGGACATTTACAAAATTAATACATTGTATATTGTTGTCTTCATAGTAGTAATTCAGAGGATAAGATACAAACATGATATCTTGTCTAAATCTTATTAATACAAACTTTCCCTCTCATTGAACTAAGAGAAAGTACCTGTATACCTATCCTAACTATCTTCTACATACATGGACATTTTTTACACTACAAAATGTTTGTTTATTTATATATCCCATTTTTGTTTTCCTTTGGCAGAGATAGGTGTTCCATTGCTGTTGGGGAAGTTGCAAAGGGTTCGATTCCTGGCCTGCTGTGCTGGTCCCATTCCTGGGACAAGCTCAGACAGCAATTGAGACTGGGCATGGTGGT
>NW_004526265.1:5482-7032 GCF_000260255.1 Octodon degus
TGTAATCCAGCACTTGGGAAGCTGAAAACAGGAGAATTACTATGAATTACTGCTACATATTGAGTCCCTGTTGCCTCTGTACTAAATACATAAAATAAAATACCTTAGACATAAAATGAAACTGCTATTTTCCAACAACCATGGATGTTCTGAAATTTAAAAAATTAAAAAACAATCACACATTTTTGCACAGATATTAGAAATCAAAACATATATATTGTAGCAGTACAATCCTGTTACATTTTGTTTTCCATGACATTCACTTACTTTTTTTTTTTTTGCGGAACAGGGTATTGAACCCAGGCCCTTGCGCTTGCCAGGGAAGTGCTTATTCCACTGAGCCATCTCCCGGGCACTCCCCCATTTACTTTTATAATTTTTTTACATACATTTATTTTAAATAGAGTATAGCAATAATTGATATATTAGAAGCATTAGAAGCAGTAAACAATTAGAAGACCACAATGACTGGTATTTTAAGTATTATTTTAGCATTACACATTTCTATTCTCAGTACAGTTGCTTAGTTCACATATATCAGCATATAGAATTAGTCAGGGTGAGAATTCTACACAATAACTGCTATTTTCAAGAAACCTGATGGAAAATTTTAGGACCATTGCTTTAACCATCTTGTTTATATAAATGTATGGTTTTGCCCCTATCATATTTCCTAACTTCTTTTCTTTCTCTCTATATATTGCTTAGACCTTAAGTTCACTCTTTGTGTTATACCTTTGAATTTTTATTTCTTCTTTTGAATTCTTACACTAAAGAGATAATATGATATTTACACATGTGGGTCTGATTTATTTCAATTATGTAGATAGCTTCAAGCTGCATCCACTTGTTTGAAAAGGTTTCAAAATTATTTTTCTTTATTGATATGTAACAATCCATTATATAAAAACTCCACATCTGTTTCATCTATTTCTTAGGTTATGGGCATTTTGTTTGTTTTCAAGATTTGGATATCACAATGTGTGCTGCTATAAACAAAGTTGCACATATATAAATGTGATACGATGTTTTCAGTTCTTCTGGGAAAATGCCCAGAAGGCTGAAAGGAGGATTGACTGGGATTTCCAGTCTTAGTTTTTTGGACGAGTCTCCAAATTTATTTCCATAATGTTTGCACCAGTCTACATTTCCACCCACAATGGAGAAGGGTTCCTTTTTCCCCACAGCTTCTCCATCATTTCTTGTTGGCTGATTTCTTCATGATAGCCATTCTTTCTGGGGTGAAATGGTATCTCAGTGTTGTTTTAATTTGCACTTAATGGATGGTGAGTGATATGGAGCATTTTCAATTTATTTATTTGCTTCTTGTAGTACTTTGACTGAGAAGTGTTTGTTCCTCTCTGATGCCCATTGTTGGACTGGGTCTTTAAATTAGGGGGCCTACAGCAGGGAACCCTTCAGCAGAACTCCCTGCAAAGAGGCTAGAGGCAAGACCCACCCAGCTGATTCAGGAACAGAACATCTTGCCAGAGAGACACAAAGGGTTAAACTCTAACGCCTGCAGCAGAAAGAAGTGGAGCACACAGCCA
>NW_004526266.1:0-1283 GCF_000260255.1 Octodon degus
GAAGACCCAATACTATTATGGACTACTGAACTCTTTTAGAATATTTTGCTGAGTTAACACACCTATAATCAAAGAACAGAACTTAACCAAAAAAGGGGATACAGATGAATGTCCATTTTGTATCTGTATTTTCAAAGTGGTAAGGATAGGTATATAGTTACATTCTCTTAATGAATAAAGCAATTTGTTCTAATGGTGTTTGTAAATAGGATATCATGTCCGCATCTTGTACAGCAAATAACCACTAGGAAAAATGCATGCAATATGTTAATTATTGAAACTGTCCTAACAATTTGATTTGAAACTGTCTCATTGCTATTTTTTTCTCTATAAAACTATGGAAAAAAGTAAAATGCCTGTTTTTTACACTGAGAGAGATGAAGTTTATGGAATTAAACATAACTGAGTCATAGGGATGCACTTTGTTCACGACCTATCTCAGAAGAAGGATTAGAAGTCTCCTGAAAATTTTGGCAATTTCAAAATTCTATGACTAATATAGAATCGAGTTCTAACAGTTAGACTTCCATAATGAATTTCCATGTGGTTGTTGTTTATTTAGTGCTGCTCTTCAGTTAGTTGTGAAGGAAAAATAACATCTCTTGCCTCTAGTTGTTCCTTAGTAGTATTTAAGGACAGGAGCAAATAGAGTGAGGAGATACTGAAAAAAAGACAAAACGGCCATCACTGATTTCTTGGACAGCATGTTAGGATCTTCTGAGATGCAGAACAAATTATGCGTGCGTGTGTGTGTGTGTGTGTGTGTGTGTGTGTGTGTGTGTGTGTGATTTAGGGAAGGGTCTACAGGGTGTTCAGGGTCTCACTAGTAGATCGAACTTGTAGTGATCCACCTGTTTACAACCTCCCAAGAGCTGGGATTACAGGTACACACCACCATGCCCAGTCTCAGTTTCTGTCTCAGTGTGCCTTGGGGGCGGGCCCAGGCATCTAACTTCTGACCCGTTCACCAACTTGCAGGTGCTTTAATCTGCTGAGCTATTTGGCCAGTTCAAAGCATGAGGGTTTTTTGTTGTTGTTGTTTGTTTTTCTTTTTCTTTTTTTGTTTTGATTAATTTTACTGAGAAATAGCAATGAGACAGTTTCAAAACAATTTAGTATGAGAGTTCCAATAATTAATACATTGCATATTGCTGTCTTCATAGTAGTTATTCATAGTAGAAGATGCAGACATGATATCTTCTCTAAACACCATTCATACAAAGATTTATTCTCATTAAATTAAGCAAAAGTAGCTATACATCTATTGTAACTAATTTGTACAT
>NW_004526266.1:2553-6938 GCF_000260255.1 Octodon degus
AACAACTGCACCAAGGATAACAATGTGTAACACTAGGGCCATGCTTGGAATGCCTGTCACTCTGGTTTACTAAATATGTACTGCTTCTAATGTCATATCGATTATTGTTATACTCTTTCTGAAGTAAATGTTTTCTTAAAAAAGGTAATAAAAGAAAACAAGAGACAAGAAAAAATATCATAGGACTGTCCTGCTACAATGTTGTGTATGCTTAGATTTCTAAATTTCTGTGTAAAAATGTATAACTGTTTTTTTTTCCACATTTGATAGGGATTTAAAGTTTAGCATATCAATGATTATTGGAAAATACCTGTTCCATGTTATGTGTAAGGCATTTGATATTCAGACAGATAATGATATTAAACTCAACTGCTTATGTTGTAGGGTAATAATATCATTAAGCTTTTCTTATGGACAGTTAACAACTTAAGTTTGCAGACCAAAAATTTAGAGAAAAAGAAAGGCTACAACAATAGCCAGCATGAGTTCATAACACAGAGTTGATGCTATTAATTTTGAATAGGAAAACTGATAAAAAGATTTGCAACTGAATAAGTGATTCAAATTATTACAGTCTGAGTAGAAAGTTAGTAGAAAATACATTCTCATATCCTTACCAATTCTGATCAACTTAGAAAACTCAAATATACTTCTGGGTAATGAGAGCTATTTTCTGAACAGTTGGATTTGGATTGTGCTTCTCTGAGATAATTATTCTCAAGTGGAATGGCTAGTAAAGAAGAAATACCCTTTTCAACACATTTGCTAGTTGTGCTTTTTGCTTTTATCTCAGAATGGATAGAGAGAAACTTATCATTGTTTAAGCTTCTTATAATGTATCCTCCTTGGGCCTTCAAGGTTGGATAAAGACCAGAAGAAAAAGGAAAGAAAGATAGCTAATTAAGAATCTAATTCTAGGAGCCAGGGAGATAGCTCAGTAGAATAAGTGCTTGCCTAGTAAGTTCAAGGGCCTGAGTTCAATCCCCAGTTCTGGCAAAGAAAACCCCAAACAAAAAACAAACAAACAAACAAAAAAATGAGTCTAACTCTAGCAATGACTTCCATATCTTGAACACTGGATGGAGTGGACTCCCAAAGGTCAACACTTTGCAGTTAAATGGTTCCTTGGGGAAAGTGGGGTCAATGTATTTTTATGCCATTGGAAACTATCTTAAAGGCACACAGATCATATTACATAAGTAGAAACAACAATCTGATTTCTATATTCAGGTAATGATTTCCACATAAATTGGCAACTTCTTATATTTTGGGGATATGTTGAAAATAAGTGACAGAAAATTTGAAACACAAAATGTGCTCTCAGGAAAAAAAAGATGGGAAAAGTGAAGAGGAACAGAGATAGAGGGGAAAGGAGAAGTCAGTGTAGAGAAAGAGCATGAGTTCTTGCTCTTGGAAGAAAGTGAGGAAAGTGATAGGTTCCTGCCTGAGTACAAGCTGATAAATTTTCATGGCCTGATTCAACATGGCTGAATCCCCAAAACAAGAGCTTATCTTTCTAATGACTACTTCCTCCTTTTCCACTTCACCCCTGGAAGTGGAAAACAACTTAGATTTTTCAGTGGCAGTGGTGTGGCAGAGAAGTAGAAATGGTGTGGGTGGGAGACGTTAATAACTCAGAAGACATGGAGAGGATTGAGGACAGGAAAGAGGGAGATCTTCTGATTTGAGCCAGGGAAGATGAGACTTTCTGGACTTATGCTAGGGATAGAGATTGAGGGGCAGGTTCAGTGACACAAAAAGAGCTGATTGGAAGCTCCGTTGTGTGCTCAGGAAAAGCAAAAGGAAGTTGTAGCCAGGACTGGAGTGGGGAAGAAGGAGGAAGTGGTGATTGGAAAGATAAGCTGTTGTTTTGGGAATTCAGCCATCTTGAATCAGAACCATGATAATTTAATAGTTTGTAGTTGGGCTGGAAACTATCAGGAAGAATTTTAGAAGTAGCAAATTGCAAATTTCATAGCATAGGTTACTGGTGGATGAAAAGCATCCATTTGTGCTTGAAGATGCCTTCAGAAGTTCTTCTTTCTTGGAAACAAAAACTCTTCTGAGTTAGTAGATTGAGAATTTCTTTCATAATAAAGTTAGTAAACAAAAAAAGATATATCCTAGAAGTGTAACATACTGACCTGTGGACCTGCAATCAGAAGTTGTTTGGGAGGAAAGCAAGTGATTTCTACCAGAAGAGTGGTAGGAATGTAACCTGTTAGGTATGAACTCACACAATTGACTATACCAGGCATTCTTACATGAGTAGAAGATTTACTGGGGGCATCAAACAGGCTGGTTGTCTGGTTGTCTAGTAGACCAAGACAGCAGTGAATAAAGGGGGGAAAGGAGACTTTATAGGATCTTTTAGGGAAGGTGATCACTGACTGGAAGAACTGAGGGAGAGCTGATCTTGAGAGGACTACCTGGTCTGTAGGGGATCTTCAATGTTAACAAAGGAGAGTTTCATTGATGTTTACCCAGGTCAAAGTGAGGTGGACCTGTTCTGCAGTTCTGGGTTTGACTCTTAGTGGGGCCAAGGGGGAGACAGTTTGAAGGCAGGGTGCCAGGGTGCCTGGGAAAACAAAAGGGAAAGTGTTGGGGCAAAGTGTCAGATAAACTTTGAATCCTGACCTATCACAATCATAGCTCAATCCATCATGTTAGGAGGGATCCAAATCTCTATCAGGAAGACTGAAAACCACAGGATCTATAACTTCACATTCACAGCCTTATCCTCTGAAAGAGCTGGTGTTGAAATGTCCATAAGTGAAATTAGATTGGCTGACAGGGTCTTCAGCAGTTATCAGAAACTTGGTAGACACTGAGAAACAAAGGTCACCAGGGCTACTTAATTCTAGGATAAATGGAGTCCTCTTTGATACATGGAAGGTACATTTGCTTGTGGTGATGACATAAGAGTACCAAAGATCAGGTGGCTGAAGCAGAAACTTGTCTCATATTTCTGGAGGCCAGATCTGAGGTAAATTTATTATTAGCATTTATTCTTTCTCAGGCTGTGAAGGAACTTTCCCAGGCCCTGCTCCAAGGTTTGTCAGAGGTGACTTTCTCCTTATTTCTTCACCTAAACTTCTCTTTATGTGTCTGTCTCTGTGTCTAAATTTTCACATTTTATAATGCAACTAGTCATATTGGATTAGGACTAACCTTAATGAGCTTTATATTAATTATTTCTACAAAGACCCAATCCTCAAAGATTATATTCTAAGGTACAGAGAGTTTGAAGTTGAACATATGTTTTTTGAAGGGACACAACCATCTAGTAACAAGCAGTTACTAAAAGTAAAGGAAGAGATACTTTGAATTTTGATTAGATCCTGATTGATTCTGAACTTCAGTCTTCTTTTGGTTTAATAAAAATTATAATGAATCTTCTGAAAAAACTTTATAAAATTTTACTATTAGTTATGGCACATAAAAAAAAAAAACATTCTGGTATTCATAGAGCCCTTTGGAGTTTGACTAATCAACAAGATAATTAAAATGAAAGTGTCTTTTCCCTTACACACATGGATGAATACATTTTATTCATTAAGAAACACATTTTTTTCATTCATATAAGAAACTATTTTATGATCAATGATGCAGCAATGAAGATGCAACACACATCAGCAACACCTTCTACCTCCCACACCAACCCGTCTCAGGATGACAAGATAACTTCTCTTAATGTCTATTTACTAAAGAACAATCAAAGTCTTGTAGTTCATGAACTGATAATCACATATTTTCAGTTGTCAACAAGTAAAAATAGTGAAACAAATGCTAAAAATGCCTGTTTGTATATTTTATAATAAACACCATTGAAGATCTACTGAAAGCCAGTAACACAAACTGTCCCCATCTTTGCCCTCCAGGTCTTTGCCATTTAGTAGAAGATGATCAGATGTTGTATGAAACTGGAGTTTCTGAAAATATTATAGTAGAATGCTCATTTAAGATCCTTGGAAGAAATCCAGGCAGATATAGTTGTAAAGAAAATTTCATCATGACCACTATTAGCAATCATCTTGGAATTGTTTGACTTTGGTGAACATTCTATTGAAAAGGCATTATTGGAAATTTAATATGGCTGAACAGAGGAGGATCCACATGGAGGTTACTCCAAGAAAGTCAACTAAAACATACACAGTTGGATGAGAGAAGGGCATACATCTCAACGTCAAAATCAATCTCAAAAACGAAACTTTTAGATCAAACAAAACATAGGCACTTCATTAAAACTGTGAAGCAGGCTATAGGGCTTCAGGCAGAGCAAAAAGTTACCTATGAAGTTCTCAAAAGTGGACAAACAACAGTAGAGTGGCAAATTCAAGGCACACAGGATAGATCTGGAATATCCTGAGTGTATCACACACAGG
>NW_004526267.1:0-1324 GCF_000260255.1 Octodon degus
GTGCATACAAAACTGCAGAAGTTTGTTCTCTGTATAACATTCATTTCTATAGGAAAGATCCACAAAATCGTTTCTAATCTCCAGTGGCCTGAGGAGAGCTGCTTGTTTCTACTGCATACTTTGTGTTTCTAAGTGTGAGTTCTTAATGCAGCAGAGCCTTCTAAGCTCAAGCTTCCTTGGGAAGCAGGGCACTACAATACCTGTACCTGTATACAGCACAAAACAGAACTCTGGCTAAAACGTCACTATTGTAATTAACGTACTTAAGAGATCAGCCCTGTGAAAAGAGTCGCAAATCATTCAGTCTCCTAAGAGAAAGCATCCATGTAGTTTGTGACTTTCCAAATGTAGGTGCATAGAAACTGCAGAAGTTTGTTCCCTCTGCCATTCATTCCTATAGACAAAGAGCCACAAACACGTTTCTAAACGCCAGTTCCCTGAGGAGAGCTGCTTGTTTCTTCTGCATGATTTGCGTTTCTAAGTGTGACGTCTTAATGCAGAAGAGCCAGGTAAGCTCCAGCTTCTTTGGGAATCAGGGCACACCAATGCTTGTTCCTGTATACAGCGCAACACTGAACTCTGGCTAAAACATCACTTTTGTAACTAAAGTACTTTAGAGTTCCACGCTGTACAAAGAGTGGCAAATCATTCAGTCTCCTAAGAGAAAGCATCCGTGAAGTCTGTGACTTTCCACCTGGAGGTGCGTAGAAACTGCAGATGTTTGTTCTCTCTCAATTCATTCCCATGGGCAAAGAGCCACAACTCTTTTCTATACGCCAGTGCCCTGAGCAGAGCTGCTTGTTTCTACTGCGTGATTTGTATTTCTAAGTGTGAATTCTTAGTGCAGAAGTACCTGGTAAGTTCCAACTTATTTCAGAGGCAGGGAACTCCAATGCCAGTTCGTGTATACACTGAAACAAAGAACTCTGGCAAAAACGTCACTTTTGTAATTAAGTATTTCGCAGTTCCGCGCTGTGCAAAGAGTGGCAAATGATTCAGTCTCCTAAGAGAAAGCATCCGTGAAGTTTGTGAGTTTCCACCTGGTTGTGCATAGAAACTGCACAAGTTTGTTCTCTCTATAACATTCATTTCTATGGGAAAGATACACAAAATCGTTTCTAATCTCCAGTGGCCTGAGGAGAGCTGCTTGTTTCTACTGCATGATTTGTGTTTCTAAATGTGTGTTCCTAACGCAGCAGACCCATCTAAGCTACAACTTCTTTGGGAAGTAGGGCACTCCAATACCTGTTCCTGTATAAAGTGCAACACAGAACTCTGGCTAAAACATCACTTTTGTAACTGAAGTTCTTCAGAGTTCTGAACT
>NW_004526267.1:5153-5973 GCF_000260255.1 Octodon degus
AGTGGCAAATCATTCAGTCTCCTAAGGGAAAGCATCTGTGAAGTTTGTGACTTTCCACCTGGAGGTGCAGAGAAACTGCAGAAGTTTGTACTCTTTCCCACATATTGGTATGGGCAAAGAGCCACAAGCACGTTTCAAAACCCAGTGCCCTGAGCAGAGCTGCATGTTTCTACTCCATGATTTGTGTTTCTAAGTTCGAGTTCTTAATGTAGAAGAACCTGCTAAGTTCCAGGTTCTTTCGGAGGCAGGTCACTCCAATGCCGGTTCGTGTATACAGTGAAACAAAGAATTCTTGATAAAACGTCAGTTTTGTAACTAAAGTATTTCACACATCAGCGCTGTGAAAAGAGTGGCAATCCATTGAGTCTCCTAATAGAAAGCATCCGTGAAGTTTGTGACTTTGCACTTGGAAGTGCAGAGAAACTGCAGAAGTTTGTTCTCTCTCTAACATTCATTCCTATGGACAAAGAGCCACAAACACGTTTCTAGTCTCCAGTGCCGTGAAGAGAGCTGCTTGTTTCTACTCTATGATTTATGTTTCTAAGTGTGAGTTCTTAATGCAGAAGAGGCTGCTAAGCTCCAGCTTCTTTGCAAGCAGGACACTCCAATGCCTGTTCCTGTATACAGCGCAACACGGAAATCTCGCCAAAACATCACTTTTCTAACTGAAGTACTTTAGAGTTCCGAGCTGTGAAAAGAGTGGCAAATCATTCAGCCTCCTAAGAGAAAGCATCCGTGAAATTTGTGACTTTCCACCTGGAGGTGCATAGAAACTGCAAAAGTTTGTTCTCTCTCCCATTCATTCCTATGGGCAAAGAGC
>NW_004526267.1:6906-7388 GCF_000260255.1 Octodon degus
CGTGAAGTTTGTGACTTTCCACCTGGAGGTGCAGAGAAACTGCAGAAGTTTGTTCTCTCTCTAACATTCATTCCTATGGGCAAAGAGCCACAAACAAGTTTGTAGACTCCAGTGCCCTGTGGAGAACTGCTTGTTTCTACTGAATGATTTATGTTTTTAAGTGTGAGTTCTTAATGCAGAAGATCAAGTAAGCTCCAGCTTCTTTGCCAAAAAACTCCAATGCCTATTCCTCTTTACAACGCAACACGGAACTCTCGCAAAAACGTCACTTTTCTAACTAAAGTACTTTAGAGTTCCGAGCTGTGGAAGGAGTGGTAAATCAGTCAGTCTCCTAAGAGAAAGTATCCGTGAAGTTTTCGACTGTCCATCTGGAGGTGCATAGAAACTGCAGAAGTTTGTTCTCTCTCCCATTCATTCCTATGGGCAAAGAACCACAAACACGTTTCTTGACGCTAGTACCCTGAGGAGAGCTGCATGTTTCT
>NW_004526267.1:9095-10007 GCF_000260255.1 Octodon degus
AGAAACTGCAGAAGTTCTTTCTCTCTCTAACATTCATTCCTATGGGCAAAGAGCCACAAACACGGTTCTAGACTCCAGTACCCTGAGGAGAGCTGTTTGTTTCTACTCTATTATTTATGTTTCTAAGTGTGAGTTCTTAATGCAGAAGAGGCAGCTAAGCTCCAGCTTCTTTGCCAAGCAGGACACTCCAATGCCTGTTCCTGTATACAGCGCAACACGGAACTCTCGCCAAACGTCACTTTTCTAACTGAAGTACTTTAGAGTTCCGAGCCGTGAAAAGAATGGCAAATCATTCACTCTCCTAAGACAAAGCATCCGTGAAGCTTGTGACTTTCCACCTGGAGGTGCAGAGAAACTGCAGAAGTTTGTTCTCCTTCCTATTTATTCCTAAGGGGAAAGAGCCACAAACACGTTTCTGGACGCCAGTGTCCTGAGCAGAGCTGCATGTTTCTAGTCCATGATTTGTGTTTCTAAGTGTGAGTTCCTAATGCAGAAGAACCAGGGAAGCTCCAGGTTCTTTGGGCAGCAGAGCACTCCAATGCATGTTCCTGTATACAGCACAACACAGAACTCTGGCTAAAACATCACTTTTGTAACAAAAGTACTTCACAGTTCTACGCTGTGAAAACAGTGGCAAAGCATTCAGTATCCTAAGAGAAAGCATCCATGAAGTTCGTGACTTTCGACAAGGAGGCGCTGAGAAACTGCACAAGTTTTTCTACATCCCATTCATTCCTTTGGGAAAAGAGATACAAACACGTTTCTAGACTCCAGTGCCCTGAGGAGAGCTGCTTGTTTCTACTGCATGATTTGTGATTCTAAGTGTGAGTTCTTAATGCAGAAGAGCCAGGTAAGCTCCAGCTTCTTTGGGAAGCAGTGCACTCCAATGCCTGTTCCTGTATACAGCGCAAC
>NW_004526268.1:0-1397 GCF_000260255.1 Octodon degus
TTTATTTTGATCTTTTTTTTCCTTTTCTCTTTTCTCTATATTCAATTATTTTATTGACTTGACACACTTCTTCAAAATCTTGGAAAATATCGAAACTTCAGAGTTAAATATAATTTAATGATAATTTAACAAGAATTGAAAAATTATTATGTCTAAATTCCATATATTTACTGAATGACAAAGTCTGGATTAAATCTTATAAACTGTATGTTGGGATATATATTTTTAGTAAAGCCTATTACATTTTGCTGTTACTTTTTTATCCTAAAACTTATTTTTAAAATTCAAGGTACAACCCTTGATTTTACTACAAGAAATCAATATTTTTCTGACTTTATGTAATTATATATTACAAGCAAATTAATGTAATGCTTGTTTTCAGCAATATATCACTTCTAAAAGCAAAGAATAATAAAAATCTCTTTTCATTAAAATTTACCTGTATTTTGCTCATCCTGAAGAATGTGCCCAGCACAAAGTTGACAGGGTAAAAGGCCAGCAGTTCAGCGTGTAGTGATACTAAGGGTTTTGGTTTACCTGGGGCAAACGGAAGCAGTATGGTTCCACTCACTTTAAGAACTTACCCCTACGAAAGAGTCCATGTGTTTAAGCAAGTTCAGTGTTACATTCACTATTAACCTCTATATTTGAAGGCACAAAAACAAGTTAGGAGGAATAGATAAGCCCTTAATAATTTAATGAATCCTAAGAAGCACTTGGAAGTGCATTTTATAGGGAGTTATATATGTGATAATGAAATACGTAAAATAGGACACTACAACAAGATATACACAGTTTAGTTTTTTATTGTTTGCAAAAACTAAAATATGGTTAAACTAACTCTCTCTCTCTCTCTCTCTCTCTCTCTCTCTCTCTCTCTTTCTCTCTCTGTGTCTCTCTGTCTCTCACTCTCATATTTTTGCACAGGAAATATTAACATTGGGAAGACATAGAGCTTTGATTTGCTTATCTCATTAGACAAAATCTTTAGTTATTAACATTCCATTTGAGGCTCACAGCTTTCATTTGGAGCCTAAATATCTAACCAAAATAAATATTTTGTTCATGAGAGAAAAAAATTAGGTCATTCATATAAAACATGCTAAAAAACATTTTTAAAAGCAACTAATAAAACTAAACACATTCTACAAATTGTCGATCTTATTAAAATGGTCAAGATAGTATATATATTTACATTTGAACTATGTTCTACATTTCAAAATGCAAAGGTAGAAATGATGGTCAACTTAGAAACTAACCAAAGCAAGATCAGTGATAGAAAGGAAAAGTTTTGCTTTCAACTAAAATTAAATGCTTACAGTGGAGTCCTAAGAGCTGAAGAGCAGGAGTATCTCTTTTATCGTGGCTATTTTTCTGTGATGGTACCTCTCCAAGGA
>NW_004526268.1:3992-5833 GCF_000260255.1 Octodon degus
TTGGGCCAACGAGATAACTTAGTAGACTAAGCATATGTTCTTGAAGGCGCAGGGACCAGCGTTCCATCCCAGGTACTGCATGCTGCACCTGACCCACCCACAGGGTGCACTGAGCCAAGTCCAGGTTTTGTGGCACAAGCCTGAAATAATCCAAGCACTGGGGAGGCTGAAAACAGGAGGATCAATACAATTCTGAGATGCATAATGAGATCCTCTACCATGTACCAAGTAAATAAATAAATAAACAAGCAAACAGTTTTTCGAAAAAATAAGCCTTACAATCAATAGATAAATTATGATAAAGTATTTAAAGCATATAAAACTAATAAATGCTGAATATTTACTAATATATACACGCATGAATGACCCATATATTTTAGGAACACTGTGTTGTTCCAACTATGACTTCTGAGTATGCATCTCCTAGATTTCCAAAGTACAAGACACTGAAGCATAAATAGACAAGAAGGATAAAACTATAAGTCTTGGTAGGCCAAATAGCTCAGGGGATTAAACCACCTGCAAGCAGATGCAGGGGCTGGGGTTCCATCCCCAGGCCTGCCACGCCAGCCCTGCCCCCGGGGCGTGCTGAGACAGCCATTGAGACTGGGTGAGATGGTGTGCACCTCTAATCCCTGCTCTTGGGAGGCTGTAAACAGGCTGATCTCTATGAGTCTGATCTAGTAGTGAGACCCTGAAGACCCTGTAGACCCTTCCCTAGAATACAAAAAAATAAGAAAAAAACTATAAGATTATTTTATGCAAATCAGAGGAAAGAAACAGAATAAGGAGATAAACTGCAGAGTGGGACAAAGTATTTGAAATCTACACATAGTAAAAGGGATTGATAGCATAAGGGACTCCAAATCTCACTAGCACAAGTGAGAATAATGATAACCTGGTTTCAAAAAAGTAATAGACCTACATAGATATGTTTGAAAAAACTACATAGAAATGGCCTATAGTTATATGAAAAAATGCTAAATATTACTAATCCCTAGTGAAATGCAAATCAAACAGTAGTATCTCCTCACTCCAGTGAGAATGACTATTATTAAAAATTCAAAGTTAACAAGTATCGGTAAGGATGTGGAGAAAAAGGAACCTTTACCAATTGTTGGTTGAAATAAAAATGGTACAACAAAGTGAAACTATGTAAGTCCCTAAAGAGATAACACCAAGACTACCAGAAGGTACTGAGAGCCTTCTCTGGTCCTCTGTACCAAGAAATGGAACCGGCATGTGAAAGAGCCCCCTACAGCCCTCTACTCACAATAGCCCGGCTGGGGAGAGCAAACCCAGCAGAGAGTTGGAGAAGATTTGGCCAAAAGATGGTGTTAGGTTGCAATTACGTATGAGCCAGATGTCTTGGTGCACACTCTTGTGACTATGCAGCACTAAGGCAACACACATTTCACAAGGCGTGAAGCAAGGATTCGAAAGTTTCAACATAAAGAATTGATATAAAACTGAGGAGACAGATTCATGCAGTATGATTTAGCCATTATACAAGGTAAATAGGTTTCAAAACATATAGTATTGCATTAATATGTATAATGTTCATGTATTTATATGTCAATTAAAATAATTTTAAATAAAGGATCTAGAATTAGGAACTTGTATGCAACAGTTATTTACCTTCTCTTTCTGCTGTTTTTATCGGTCTGCCCCCATCTTTCTCTTTTCCCTGTTACTTTTTAGTTTCTTTTTTTCACAAATTAAGTAAGCTTCCTTACCCCAATGGAACATGAGTGATAGTATGCACAGAGTTTGAATTATCATCTTGGATCCCTAGAAGCAAATAATGCTCTTTTGTTGCTGTTGTTGTAGTTGTTGCTGTT
>NW_004526268.1:6798-7703 GCF_000260255.1 Octodon degus
CACTGTGAGTCCGATCTACGCAGTGAGACACTGCACACCCTGTACTAAAATACAAAACAAACAAACAAAGCAGTCCGTGCAGTGTAGCCCACAGTTCCACACTACTGTGGCATACTCACGTCCACCATCACCATAGAGCAGTACCTCAGTCCTGTAGCTTTGGAGACACCGTCCGGGGGAGCAGCGATGAAAATGGTGATTGCCACATAGTACTCAGGTGTGCCTGCCATGATGCTGATTAATTGGCTTTTGCAGAATAATTATGTAAGCTAATTTCCATATTTATTATTTAATATAACACTAATACATAAAGCAAATGCTTTCTCAAATATAAAAAATTCAAAAATCCTATTATTTTCTGAATCTTACATAAAGACCAGCATCATTGATCTGGCCTTTTATATTTACAACCCTATAAACAATGCACAATGGGTACATTTAATCATAAACAACATAAAGCTCTGAAATTAATTTAAGACTAAAATAACAACTAGAATTTAGAAAATATAAAATTTAAGAGTAACATCTAGTGGGCAATAAGTGAGGAAATGCCCTGTATTTTGTAGGTCAGCAATGGTATGATAGAACATGAACAGTCACAGACGTTCAGATGAAAACACGCATCTCACTTTGACAAAGTAGAACAAATTTTTCTACTAAATGCTAACCACTCTGGACACCATGATTTCTTTCCACTGGGAGAATTTCTTTTGGCTGTGAACCTTGCTGATCACCCCTACAGGAATAATTTGGATAGCATATTTTGAATATTTTCTGTGCTGTGTTCTATCTAAACTTGATGCCTGCTTCCTGTGGAATATAGGTCTCTGAACAGAAAAATCTAGTTGAATTAGATGAACTCAAGCACTAAAGCGGGGGTGATGTTCCCATAGGCCTTTCTCAGC
>NW_004526269.1:0-456 GCF_000260255.1 Octodon degus
AGTCAGGGTGAGAATCTTTCCAATTAACTGCTAGATTAAAGAATATTCTGAATATTCTCCGGATCATTGCCATGCTCATCATTTACATATAACTGCATGGCTTAACATTGTCATGTTTCCTAGCTCATCTCCTTTCCCTCTATTGATTAGTTAGTCCTTGAGATCCTGCTTTCCTTTTCCTTGTATTATATCTTTCTATTTGTAATTCTTCTTTGGAGTTCTTACTAGGGAGACTACACGATATTTACACATGTGTGTCTGGTTTATTTCACTTATGAGTATATGTTCAAGTGGCATCCACTTCAATATATAGGCTTGCAGTTTATCATTCTTAATAGATGAAAAATACTCCATGGTGTAAAAAAAACACATCTTTCTCAACCATTCCTCAGGTGATGGGCATCTTGGTTGTTTTCAAGATTTGGCTATCACAAATTGTGCTGCTATAAACATAGG
>NW_004526269.1:3160-3664 GCF_000260255.1 Octodon degus
TCTTGATGATTTGCTGTATTCTATTTGCTAGGATTTTATTGAGGATTTTGGCATCTATGTTCATGAGGGAGATAGGCCCATAGTTCTCTTTCTTAATTGCATCTTTCTGGTTTTGGTATCAGTATAATGCTTGCCTCTAGGAATGATTTTGGGAGGATTGCTTCCTTTTCAATTTCATGGAACAGTTTGAGGAGTATACGCACTACATCTTCTGTAAATGTCTTGTAGAATTCAGCGGTGAATCCATCCGGACCTGGACTTTTCTTTGCCAGTAGGTTTTTAATTACATGTCGTATTTAATTGGCTGTTATTGGGCTACTGAGAGTGGTTATATCTTGTTGATTCAGTTGTGGTAATTTGTACGTTTCTAGAAATCTGTCTGTTTCTTCAGTGTCTTCTACTCTGTGAGAGTAAGGATTCTCAAAGTGGCTATAGATAATCTTCTGAATTTCCACTGAGTCTGTGGTAATTACACCCTTTTCATTCCTTATTGCTTGTATTTGA
>NW_004526269.1:3972-4767 GCF_000260255.1 Octodon degus
AGTTTCATTGCACTGTGGTCAGATAATGTGTATGGGATAATTTCTATTTTCTTGCATATACTTAAGCATGACCTATGGACCAGTATGTGGTCTATTTTAAAAATGACCCATGTGCAGCTGAGAAAAATGTGTATTCCGCTGTGTTTGGGTGGAACACTCTGTGTATGTCCATCAAGTCCATTTGTTTCAAACGCTGGCTCAGTTCTGCTATTTCTTTGCTAAGTTTTTATCTGGTTGACATATCTTTTGGAGATAAGGGTGTGTTAAGGTCTCCTGTTAAAATAGTGCTATTGGATATTGGATTTTTCATGCTCATTATGATTTGCTTTTTATAGTTGGTTGCTCCTTTGTTTGGTGCATACATATTTATGAGTGTTACCTCTTCCACTTGAATTTTTACCCTAACTAGTATATAGTGGCCTTATTTATTTCGCTTAATCATTGTTGGTTTGAAGTTCAAACTCTCTGAGAATAGAATTGCTACCCCTGCTTTTTTCTGAGGTTCTGAGGCATGTAGTACTATGTTCCATGCTTTGCCTTTCAGCCTATGAATGTCTTTATGAGTTAAATGTGTTTCTTGTATACAGCATATTGTGGGATTTTGTTTCCTAATCCACTGTTCTAGTCTATTTCTCTTAATTGGTGCATTGAGTCCATTTACATTAATGGTTAGAATTGAGCTGTATTGACTTACGGTTACCATGTTATTTACCTGTTATCATTTCCTCCTTTTTCTCCTGCATTTAATTGCTTACCCTGTTTAGTTGGTTACTTCCGATCTCATTCGTGGAGTTC
>NW_004526269.1:6047-7619 GCF_000260255.1 Octodon degus
TCATTTTGTGTAGCACTGTCTTCTGACCTTTGTTGTAGATCTTTGCTGTAGTTATCACCTTCGCACGTACTGAAGTTCAGGTGCAGCTCTACAAAGTTTGGACTTATCCAGCTGCGTCTGGCTTGGGTCTGGCTGCTCTGCTCAACTCCTTCCCGCTGCTGACCTTAAGGTTGAACCTGTTGTGCCCCTGTGGCGAGATGTTCTGCTCCTGGACTAGCTGGCTGGATCTATCCTCTACACTCTCTGCAGGGATTGCAGCTGCACGATTACACCTCAGGCTTGTGTGCCAGGCCTGAGTTTTGCCTGGAGGGGGCAAGGTGAAGTAGGGGGAAGAGGAAGGTCTCCGCACACAGTCACGGGACCTGGGTTAGGACTGGTTCTTGGGGCTCCAAGACGTGGCAAAAATTCGTACTCGGCGAGCAGGGTGCGGGAGGCACTAAGGAGTGGTGGAGGGCGGCCCAAGGGGGTGGGAGAGGGTCTGGCCCACACTTTGCCTGGGCTTGGACTGGTCCCGCTGGTGCAGGGTAGCAGGAAGCTCTCCACACACTCACCGGACCTGGGCTAGGCCTGGGTCTGGGGGCTCCCGGTACTCGGCAGGAAATCCTATTCAGCGGGCGGTGTGGGGCGAGCCACAGCAAAGTGGTGGAGCGCAGCCCAAGGGGCTGGGAGAGGGTCCAGCCCATGTTGCTCTTGGGCTGGGACTCAATACTACAATCTTAACAGGAGACCTTAACACACCCCTATCTCAAAAAAATAGGTCAAGCAGACAAAAAATTAGAAAAGAAATAACAGAACTGAACCAGAGTTTGAAACAAATGGACTTGGTGGACATGTACAGAGTGTTCCACCCAAACACAGCTGAATACACATTTTTTCAGGTGCACATGGGTCATTTTCAAAAATAGACCACATACTGGTCCAAAAGTCATGCTTAAGTATATGCAAGAAAACAGAATTTATACTATGCATATTATCTGACCACAGTGCAATGAAACTGGAAATAAATGACAAAAGAAACCAGAAAAACACCCTAAATACATGGAAATTAATAAACACCCTACACAGATGAAATTAAACAAGGAATTCAAAAATATTTACAATTCAATGAAAATTAAAGCACAACTTATTGTAATTTATGGGATATGATGAAAGCAGTTCTCAGAGGGAAATTCATAGCTGTGAACTCACAGATTAGGAAAAGAGAACAGGAACAATAAACATCTTAATGGTGCAAATTCAACAAATGGAAAAGGAAGAGCAAACCAAACCTAGAGCACATAGATGGATAGAAATCATAAAGAAATTAATTCAATTGAGACAAAAAAACAGTTCAAATAATTAATGGAACAAAAAGATGGTTCTGTAGAACATTACATAAAATTGGCAAGCCCCTAGCAATCCTCATCAAAAAGAAGAAAGAAAAAATTCAATTGCAAGCAATAAGGAATGAAAGGATGTAATTACTAAAGACCCGGGGGGAAATTAAGATTATCAATAGCTACTTTGAGAGTCTTTTTTTTTCTTCCTACAGTTTTATTGATAAACATATAGCAATGAGACAGTTTCAAATCA
>NW_004526270.1:0-6992 GCF_000260255.1 Octodon degus
TCTCTCCCTCTCTGTCTCATCATCTGTCTGTTTGGCTGTCTGTCATCTGTCTGGCCTTAAGGATAGATGTGAAGATTGTATTCTCATAGTATCTGAAGGTGAGCATGCAGGAGCACTGGTTGTGGGCAGGCAGGATGGTGCAGAGCTTGGAGTCTGTCATCCATCATGATTCCAAGTGATGAGGTTCAGAGTGCCTGTAACTCTCTCCAGCAGAAGACATAGAGTCTAATGCTAACTTTGGTCTGCCAGACTCCTCTCAGCTCTAGGACTTTCAGCTTGTGACTTGTAAGAGATGTTTCCATTCAGAGGAAAAGACCACATAGTTGGTCATAATGAGAATCTTCGAGGGGGTCCTCAGGCCGCTTCTAAGAGACAAGAAAGTTCTGGCAAACTGGTACAGATCACAGAATGGAGAAAATGACTTCTGATGAGCAAATGACCAGTGATACAATGTCGCTGTGATCCTGGAAAGTTGGCGAACTAGAATGTACTTTAAAAAAGTATTTGATTCTGAGTGTAGAAGGCACTGAAGTTTTATTAATTTTTTTTGAGAAAAAAATTACAATGTGAAACCTTCAAAATAGATTGGTGGGAGAGTTACAACAGTTAATACATTACATATTGTTCTCTTTGTAGTAGTCATTCATAGGACAAGAGGCAGACATGATATCCTGTCCAAACGCTACTAGTAGAGATCTTTGTTCTTATTGAATTAATAAAAAGTAGCTATATATCTATCTTAACTATTTTGTATATAGAGATACAAAATTGTCCTTCATTTATTCCACCTACTTTTGTTCAGCTTTGTCAGAAACAGGTAATCCATTGCCATACAAACATTGTAGGTGCATGAATTCAGCAAACTTTTCCAATATAGTTCAGTACTCCACAATAGTAGTGGGCTATCCAAAGGACTGGCAATGTCTGAATCTGATGACTTGAGCCTTCCACGGTTCAGCATATTAACATGGGTTCACTTTCATAACCCCTTTCTACACTTTTCTGCTGGATGGATAAGACCAAGATAAAACAAGACCTATATAACAAAAAATATAACTTTTGTATCTGACACAATCAGTCAAGTCCTCTCAGGACTTATCCCAAAACCCTGTACCACACTATGCAGATCCTTTGTCAGTGTCAGCCATATGGATGAGTCACGGCCATTGCTTGAGCAATTTGCTGTCTGTGAAAACATGAGAGAATGTTTTCTCTCCACGTGACTCTCCTTAGGCACATACTACATCATCAATCACATTCCTCCATGGCCCCATAATTTTCAGGCATCAGAAAATTTGGGGCACGACGGAGCTACATGATGTTACAGTACAGGTTCTCCTATGTCCTGAATCCTCATTGACCTTGTAAGTCTAGGGCCAAAATATTAGCTGTCCTTGCAGCACTTCTTTTTCTCTAATTTTTGGTCTACAAACTTAGGTTGTTAACCCTCCAGAAGAGAAATTTATTATTGCCCTAAAACATATGCAGCTGGGTTTAAACTCACTATCAGTCTGAATATCAAACATCTGAGTCATAAAATGGAACTTTTAAGAAAACCATTTACTTGAGATACAGACTGGCCATAATTGGTATGTCATGACAAAAAATACATATTTGAAGATCAGAATGGCAGGCGCTCCATGCATGACCCCACTATTACACATTGTTTCTTCACTTGTATCAGCTTATATAGTTAGTCAGAGTAAGAATCCTGCCAAGTAACTGGTAATTTCAGCAACCTGCTGATAGTTCTCAGGGTCATTGCTTTACCCATCTTGTACATATAAATGTATGGCTTTGCCCCTGTCATGTTTCCTAGCTTTTCTGTTTGCTCTCTTTGCATTGTCTAATCCACGATGCTTCCTTTCCTTTTAATTGTGTCATACCTTTCAATTTGTATTTCTTCTTTTGAGTTCTTACATTAGTGAGACTATCTTTTGAGTCACTTTAAAATAGGATGAATCCCATCCTTCACTGGGTTTGTGTAAGGATTAATCTGCAATTTCTGCAGGGCCTCTCTTCACTGAAAACTGCCAACTGCACTTTTCACCAGGCTAAACCAGCAGATGGGAAGAAAGCACAAGCCAGGTAGGTTTGTGAATTGTCCTTTGCTGCTCTCACAACTATCCCCATCCTCCGCAAAGAACTTTTTCTTTGCAGGATACAGTTTTCTTTCACTTCAATGTGCAGTGCCTCAATTTAGAGATACTTCTTAAGGAAAACTGGCCAAACCCATGTCAGTATATATGAACCATCAGTCCTGCTGCTTTGCTAGAATGTGGGCTTCGCCTGAAAGGTAAGCTTAGTTTATCTTTGTGTTTATCTTTATGGTTCTGTCCTACCTGCTACAGATATAGCAGGAATAGGACAATCCACAAACACTCTAATTTGTCCTCATCTTTTTTTTTTTTTTTTTTTTTTTTTGGTACGGGGGATAGAACTCAGGCCCTTGCGCTTGCCAGGCAAATGTTTATTCTACTGAGCTAATTCTCTGGCCCTTCTCTTCATGTTTTAATTCAGGAATGGCTCACAGAAAAGAGGTGCACCATGCACACAAAGCAGAAAGACTTTCCCCGTGGTATGCAGGGAAAGCTCTCTACACTGCTCATCTAAGCAGCTGAGGCAGGTGGCAATTGAGGAAACAGGCGCAGGCCATGTAGAACTCCTGGAGGCAGCTCATCTGCTGAACATGGTGAATGAGCTCCTCAACTCATTCCCAAGTGCTGGTCATGGTGCTAAAACATCCATTAGTGAATGAAAAGAAAGCAAAGTTTTGTTTTGTGATTTTTTTTTTAATTTTCTCATCTAAGCCAGATAAAGAACAAAGGATGCCAGGTTTTCACACCCACAAGGTTATACACTTCCACATCCTTAACACAGTTCAGCTCCAGCATCTTGAGGCTATCAGGCAGATATCAAAGGACTTCTCGTAAATCTCCATCTTCCTACAGCACAGGTGGACCAAATGTCTTCTCTCTTGGGCCTACTCAAATTGAGAGGCTTGGAATCCATTTCAGCTCCTGCTCACATGGAGGCCTGTCAAAATCTTCATCCAATGCTATGCTCTGGTCACAATAAGATCATCCAAGACATGGTCCCGACACGTGGTATCCAGCACCCAGGCATGGGTGATGTCTCTGGGCTGCACTCTCCAGAAGACCTGGTGTTCATCCATGAAATCCACCACTTGCAGTTTCCAAGAGTTTTGGGTGCAAAGAGATCGAGACTCAGTGGATGCAAAGACTCATCGTGCAACCTGTGCTCCACTTACACTCCTTGTGCATCAGCTGCTCCCATACTTCTCCTCCTTTCATTTGCTGCCATCTCTCACTTCAAAGACAATTTCATGATATCGGGAGGCACTTGCAGATGCCTCCCCTCATGTCTGAACCCAGCACACGGTGGTGCTCAGGATGGCAAGACCTCTGTGATCTGCTTCTACCACAGCATCACAGCTGTCCCACAACTCAGCCCCGTTCTCCGAGATCCCGATTGTGATTCCCCTGGCTCTCTGCCAGCGCGCTCAATGGTTCCTTGACCATGCTCACATAGGGTGAATCTCCTGGGCCAGGAGCATATCCAGCCCATCCAGCACGCCAGTGGCTATAGGTATCTTCTCCACCTGTAGGTTTTTGTTTAAGGTTGTAGGATCCCTGAATTCCTTCTCTCTAGCAAGTACCGCATGGTAAGACAGGGGAATAGTCAGGCCTGAAGGATCAAATCCAAGGCCTCATGGTGCTCCCTCATGAAGGCTTCCAAAAATAAGCCATCATGCAAGATCATAGAGGGCAAGACTTGAAGAGCAGTGCTGTCTCCAGGCTCACGCTTCAGCAGGCTGTCCTTTGCCATGTCCTAGAGGTCATGCACTCATCCTGATGGATATGCAAGAACATGGATTCTGAGGAACATCCAGAAAGGGGCATTTATTTAGGCCAAGTTCAGGAGATGCCTTATAATCCAGTAGAATAAATCTGGACCAAAATCGAGTTTGTGTAATATCGAGCAATTCTGAATGGTCCATTGCATCTCTTATCCTCAGTGGACTCAAGTCCACAAATCTGCCACAGTTGTGGCCAGGATACTGCAGTCCCTTCCACTTCTAAATCAGTTTTCATTTTTACTCCAAACCTGTTGAGAGTGGATATTATATCTCAGCTATGCTCATCATGGGAAATGGTTTTAAAAGATAGTTGAATAATGCCAATGGAAATATCATATGGCAATAACCACCTATACCTTCTCCACTAAAATCATAACCCTCACTGAGAGATGCTGTAGAGAGATTATAAATTTGGTGCCAGTGTTGTTTTATAAATTGGAAGAAAAATTATCAGACCTATGTGCCGTTATAGGGTCATCACAGCCTTCTGTGACAGGAATGCTCCTCATCAGTACTCTTACAAATCCCAGAGAAACTCTACTTCACAGAACTTGTCTCTGAAATGAACTTCAGGCTAATAATCTTAGATTATCAAGAAAAAAAAGCAAAGAAAGTGGAGGGAAAACTCAGAAAATGGCCGTTATCTTTTAATCATGACATTCTGGATCATTACCTGAGAATACTGTCAATACCAGCCCAGCTGTGAAGATTAAGAAGCACTTTGTATGGAAATAAAATCATTCTGTGGATTTAGCTCAGTGGAAAGCTCTACGATGACGCCAAGTGAAGTGAGTGAACAGAAAAGAGAAAATTAAGGAAACTTGGAGCTAATACATGGAAGTGAAACTTAAAGGATAGGACAGAGGGAACTTCATGTAAAATCTATTTTCTGCTGAGTTCCAGAGGCTAAACCTCAGTGATCATAAAATTGAGGGTCTTGGAGTGGTGAGATAGCTCAGCAGTCTCAAGTGTCTACTTAGACAAAAGCAAGAACCCTGCTTCAGTTCCCAGACCACATGCTGTGCCAGTCTCCCCACTGCACCCAGGCCAGCCTGAGGGAGCCACAAAAAAAAAAGAAAAAGACAACTCAGGGCCTTTTATTCTCAGTTACTGCAGTTTCAATATCTCTGAGCTAGAAACCACGTAAAATGACCAAGCAGGAAACCAGACGATTCTCATGGAACTCTTTATTTCCGATTCTTCTGTTACATTCATCTACACATTTATCTCCATCTTAAATTTACATATAACAACTGAAATTCTTCATTCAGATTCTGCCCAGACTAAAGTCCAAAAGATCATTTCTACATTCAAGTCAAAAGATTCTCCAAGATTAGAGGATGTCCAACCTGTTCATTCTCACTCAGTCTAAAATAAACTTCTGAGATCCTGGTGCCCACAAGGAAGCATCGTGTGTGAAGACCCCACTAGATGGGTATACACGAGGCACATGGAGAAGTGTGCAGGCCATAAGCTTCCAAGTTGGAACAGAAAGCACAGTGAGGAACACAGAACCAGACTGTCCTGGGATGGTGTGTTGGCTGCTTGATGCTCCGCAGCTCATCCTGAATCTGGTCCAGTCTCAGCTGGAGGACAGCATAACTGGGAATTCGACCCTGTAGAGGAGCAGAGTACATCTCCAGTCTTAATTTTCTCAGCCTGGCCATGTGGCACAGCAGGCTCTGCAGGGTGACTACGGACAAGGAATTCCACATGTAGCTGAAGATGGGGAGCTGGGAGCAGTGGCTCAAGGCTGGCAGAAAGGTCCAGAGCTGGGCATCTGTGATTCCACAGGCCTGCAAGTGTAGGCTGGTCAGAGTGTGCGCAAGGTTATCCAGGAGAAATTGGATTGGATTGAGAGTAAAAGGAGTTGGACTGATACCGTACAGAGCCAAGTGTTTCAGGTGTCTGATGCTCGGACACTGTGCCAGCTGCTTCCAGTCAGACTGTGACAGTGGGCAGTAAGCTAATGAGATTTTATCCAAAGGGGATGCCAGGGATCTGTGGAGAGAGACAAAGCAGTTAGATGTGGAGGTGGGGCTTCAACGAACTGTAATGGGCAGTGGGGAACAAGGTGGACCAGAGGTCATTTGAGTCCCTCAGATTTAGGCTGAGGTCATGTACCATCACTCAGTGGAGTGGCTGTGTCCCTATATGCTACAGTCTACTTTCCTTTCTCCCATTAATAAAACAATAGGTCTTTCCTGATAAATCCAGTAGAAAACTGGTAAAATACAGCCACATTCATTGGAGGTGCTACAATGGCTGTCAGCAGAGGCTGTGACCTTATTCCACCCCTGCACTTCTGCTCTTGGCCAAAAGCTTAAATCTCCTTCATTTCCTCTCTGGTCATTACTGCACCATGCAGGAGAGGATTCTGATCCTGATGGGAGGAGGATCAGAGAGACTTAGGGCATTGCTCAGCCTCATGGACATTAACTGTAGTTGGAGGGCACAGCTAGTGGCAGAAGCAGCTGAGTAAGGAGGCTTATGGACCTCATGACTCCCACAGGCTCTAAGAGTAGGCACTGGGGTGGATTCAAGAGAGGAAGTGGAAAGGGAAGGGGAAATGTATGTCATAGGAAGAGGAGGAGACAGCACGTGATGTCTGGGATGAGGGAGGCAGAGGAGACAAGGAAGATACCACCTAACTTTCCTGATTTTGAAAACTTCACAGGAGACAAAGCCACCCAGCAGAGGCGAGCACGACAGGCTCACTGTCTCTCCCTGCCTCTTGAGCAAGTGGCTCACACACTGAAGGTGTGAGGTGAATTCTTGTCTTCCCTCACTGCCCTCTGTCCTTTCTCTTACTCAGCACCTTGCCCAAGATGTGCATTCTAAGCAAGATGTCACACTGCTGAGCTTACTGTAATGAACTCGGGCTTCTGGTGTCCTAGCACAGTGGCTCTTTCTTGTCTGTCTAGTCCAGGATAGTGGCTGTGTGACACCTAACTGTAGGACTGAGGAGTAAAAAGTGCAGAAATCTAATTCTGTAGCATTCGGTCTCTGTCACATCACATAGGGGTGGCACACCATCTGTTATCATGTATCTTTCTTTTTTTCCTTTTTTTCCATGCATCTTTCTAGAGCAGATAATACCTCTTCTGAACCT
>NW_004526271.1:0-1454 GCF_000260255.1 Octodon degus
TTAAATTAAATTAAATAAATAAATATTAACACACCCTGAGAAAAGAGAACAAAGAGAGTTTCAGAAAAGTGAAATATATTCCTTAATCATGAATAGGAAAAACCAAAATTGTGAAAATGACCATACTTCCAAAACTGTTATACAGATTTAATATAATTCTGATCAAAATACCATCAAGAAACCCCACAGATCTAGAGAAACCATTCCTCAAATTCATTTAGAACCAGAAAAGACCTAGAGAAGAAAAGGCAATCCTGGCAAGCAGTGGTAATGCAGGAGGCCCCACAATCTCTGACTTGAAATTGTACTACAAAGCTAGTATGGTAAAATCAGCATGATACTCAAAGAAAAACAGACCTGAGGAACAAAGGAACAGATTAAAAGGCGCAGCCTCAACTACAAACACACTTAGCCCCCATCCATTTGACAAAGGGGCCAAACACTTTCACTGGAAAAGACACCCTTTTTAACAAATAGCGCTGGAGAAGCTGGCTTTCTCACATGCAGAAAAGTAAACCTAGATACAAGTCTACCACCATGCACTAAAGTCAAAATGGATTAAATATCTAAAAGTTCAAACAGAAAAACTAAATGTACTGGAAGTGAATGTAGGTAGAAATCTTTTTTTTTTTTTCTCCAAATGCCTTCAGGGCAGGATTGGCTGGCTGGAGTTGTGGGGATCGAACTACAGCAACCTGAGGCTGACAGCTTTGTGGAAGCAGCCACTTAAAGAACTGAGCGAGGGCCAGGCCTCCTAGAAATCTTGAAGACATGGGAATTGGAAAGACTTCATAAGCAAAAACCAAACTACGTGGGAAATACTTCAAAGAATCAACAACTGCAATCTCATCCTATTAAATGTTTTTGTACATTAAAGGAAATCACAAACCGTGAAAGGAACACCTACATGTTGATAAAAATTTTAGCTAACAGTTCTTCAGACAAAGGACTTCTATTTAGAATATAAAAAGAATTAAAAAGAAGCAGGTCCCCAAAATTCAGTGACCCAATCCATAATGAGATCTCCAATAAGTATACACAGCTCCAGTGAAAAAATACAAATGGAAAGTAAGTGTACAAAAAATGTTCAACAGCATTCTTCATTTGATAAATGCAAATTATAGCTATGTTGAGATACCATCTCATTCCAGAAGGAATGCCTATCCTCAAGATATCAACTGGTAACAAATGCTGGACTAGTTGTGGGGGAAATGGAACACTTCCACTGTTGGTTGCAGTGTAGACTGTTAGCCCTATTGTGGAATTCAGTGGGGAGATTCCTCAAAAAACTGGGATTAGAATTCCCATTCAACCCAGCTACTCTCCTTCTGGGTACTTCTGCAGAAAAATTCAAAACATCATAGCACAGTGATATATTGCACCAGTGTGTTTTGCACCACAAGTTTTTTTGTGGTGCTGGGGGTTGAACTCAGGACCTTCTCTTTGCCAGGCAG
>NW_004526271.1:2549-4237 GCF_000260255.1 Octodon degus
TGAGGAATCTCCACACTGAATGCCACAGTACATCTTAGAAGATCCGGGCTTCGATCCCTGGCTTGCAGTACAGACCCCACCCTGGGGTGCTCTGAAATGGTGATTGAGACTGGGCATGATAGCACGCACCTGTCATCTCAGTGCTTGGGAGGCTGAAACCAGGAGAATCACTATGAGTCTGATCTGTGTAATAACACCCTATAGACCCTGTAGACTCTGCACAAAAATACATTTTTAAAAAGGGCAACTACACATTGATAAACATAACTATTAAATAGAAAGGCATAATAATTATACACACATATGAACCAATTAATTGCACACTGAACTTCATAATGTAAGCACTGCTAGACTTTTAAGATCACATAAATATCAATGCAGACATAAGGGAAGACCTCAATACCTCACTACAACAAATACATTAACTGAACAAAAAATCAATCAATATCAAAATTGAACCAAAGTCCAACAAATGGAATTAATAGATATATACAGAATGTTCCAGGCACCAACATAGTGTATATTCCTTTGAGGAATACATAACACTTTCTCAACCATAGACCACACACTAATAAAGAATGCTTAAACAAATTCAAATAATTTAAATTTTACCGTGAATACTATCAGATCACAGTGAAATGAAACTAGATATTGTAGGCAGAGAAACTACAGAAATTATGCCAATGCATGGAAATTAAATAACTCTTTCTTAAAGAATGGAACACACAACATATTGAAGAAATGAGAGCCCCTAGAATTAAATTATAATGTCAGTACAACATACTAGAATTTATGACACACAATAAAAGCAATCCAAAGAGGGAAGTTTATAACTATGAATATCCACATCAGCAAAACTGAACCAGTTCACATAACCTGGTAGTGCACCCCGTATTCTAGAAAAACAAGAACAATCCAATGGCAAATATCAGAGAAGAAATGAATGAAATGGAGATTTTAAAAAATCAATGAATCAAAGAACAGATAAATGACTCAATAAATAAAATAGACACAATCTTACTAAAACAATCAGAAAAGAGACAAAAATCAATGCTTTAAAGATTTTTTGAAAGGTGAGATCAAGGTGGACAGAGACAAAAATTAGAATACTTTTCAAATAATATTATTGAGGAACAAATAGAAATGAGATAGTTTCACACCCAATTACTAGCACATTTTCAATAATTAATACATTGCATATTGTTGTCTTAGTGGTTATTCATTGTACAAGATGCAGACATGATACCATGTCTAAAACACTATTAGAGGAGGGCCGGGGAGATAGTTCAGCAGAATAAGCACTTCCCTGGCAAGCATAAGGGCCTGAGTCAAACCCAAGGTCCGAAGGAAAAAAAAAAACCTAAAACACTATTAGAATAAACCTCTCTATTCGTGGAAGTAAGAGAATGGAACCGTATATCTATTATAACTCTTTTGAGTATACCTATACAAAATGGTCCTTCATTTCTATCCCATTTTTGTGGTTAGTTTCATGAGAGAAAGGCATTCCATTGTCATTTCAATACTGTAGGTGCATGAATTCAGGAAATATCTCAATACAGTCCAGCAGCCCACAATAGTAGTGGGTTTTCCATAAGACTCACAATGTCAGAAGTTGTTGACTTCAGCCTTTTACAGCTCAGCATATTAATATGGCTTTATTTTTATACTTCATTTTCATACTTTTC
>NW_004526271.1:5728-6980 GCF_000260255.1 Octodon degus
TGATTTCTTTATGATAGCCATTCTATTTGGGGTGAGATGGTATCTGTGTTGTTTTAATTTGCATTTCATGGATGGCTAGGGATGTAGAGCGTTTTTTCATATATTTATTCGCTTCTTTAATTTCATCCTCCAAGAAGTGTGGGCTCATCTCTGATACCCATTTCTGTATTAGTTCTTTAAATTTTGGAGCCCTAACGTTTTTAGTTCTTTATAAATTCTAGAGAGGAGACCTTTGTCTGAGTGCTTATTAGTCAAGATTTTTTCCAAATTTGTGTGTTGTCTTTTCAATTTGTGGTAATTTCTTTTGACGTGTAAAAACTTCTCAGTAAGAGGAGGTCCCAGTTGTTAATTCTTGTAAGTGTAACCCATGTGATTTGATTTTTATTCATGAACTCCTTGCCCAACCCTATATCTTCAAGAGATCTTCCTGCTTTCTCTTCCAGGACATTTAGCGTTTCTGTTTTAATGTTTAGAACTTTAATCTATTTTGACATTAGCTTAGTGCAAGGTGATAGACCCGGGTCAAGTTTTACCTTTTGGCATGTAGAGAGCCAGTTTTTCTGGCACCATTTGTTCTAGAGGCAATCTTTCTGCGAGTAAGCATGTTTGGCCACTTTGTCAAAGATAAGGTGGTAGAGCATGTTCATAAAGCTTCTACATCTTCTAATCTACCACACCTGATCCTCAGGTCCATTGATTCTTGTTGCCAGTACCAGGCTGATTAAATCATAGTAGCTTTATAGTATAATTTCAAGTCAGGAATTGTAATGCCTCCTGCTTTGTCTTTGTTGCCCAGGATAACCTTTGCTATTCTAGGATTTTTCTGATTCCAACTAAACTTTAGGAATGATTTCTCTGCGTCTGTGAGGTATGCTGCTGCTAGTTTGATACGGATTGCATTATATCTGTACAGCAATTTTGGGAGTGTGACAATCTTCACAATGTTGGTTTGCCCTGTCCAGGAGCAGGGAATATCTTTCAATTTTCTGAGATCTTCTATGGTCTCTTTTCTCAGGGTTTGGTAATTTTCCTTGAAAAGATCTTTGACTTCCTTAGTTAGATTAATTCCAAATTCTTTCATTTTCCCCAATACTATTGTAAAAGTTATTGTTTCTCTAATTTCCCTCTCAGTGTGTTTGTCACCTTTGTTCAAGAAATGCTATTGACCTTTAGGAATTGACTGTGTCCTACTGTGCTACTGAATTTGTGTGTTAGTGCTAGTAGCTGCTTGGTGGAGTTTTTTTGATCTTCC
>NW_004526272.1:0-7679 GCF_000260255.1 Octodon degus
TCAAAAAAAAAAAAGAAAGAAAAAAAAATACTACACAAGAAAAATGAAAAAATAGCTATGGTTCATGGGCTTGACACATCTAGGCAACCTTGGTCACCAACAATACTTAAACTAAGAAATAATATGATCAGATCTATATTCTTTTTAAACAATCTTTTATTCATTTGTGTATTTGGTACAGGGTCTCAATATGCAACTCTGACCTATAGTGATCCTCCTGTCTCAGCCTCCCCATGGCTAGGATTACAGGCGTGAGCCACCACATCTGGTTTAGGTAGCCGGCTCCGTGTGGGGTCTGCATGGCATGAGATAGCGAAGATGGAACCAGGGTCCTTGTGCTTGCCAGGCAAGCAGTGGGACCACTAAGTTACCTCCCACGCCCCCAGCTCTGTATTCTAAAGGGTGACATAGATCAGTGTGGAAAATAATATTGAAGCTTAAAGATCTATAAGGAGGTAATGGAAATACTCCAGAAAAAGATGGCAGGAGCCCCAATTAGAATGCTAGCCGAAAAACCAGAGATAAGGAAGGATAGTTACAAAGTAGAATTAGCACGTCGGGTCGACTGACTGACTGGATAGGGCAGGGGTGGGAGGGCTGACAGAGCTCCAGGGCTGAACGACCGGCAGGCCTTCACTGCGCCAAGGGCGGGGAGGACTGCGGCACTACGGAAGGAGCCGCCCTGCGGGTGCGGATGTCCACAGGTGGCTCAATGTCAGCGCTCTTAAACAGGGACTCAGGTAGCACGGCACATCTAGGATAAGGAGTAACGGGCAGGTACACAGGCCAGTTGCAGCCTAAAGAGGCGTGAGCCTGCTGAGAGGGGACATAAGCAATGAACGAGGCTCATGTAAGGGGCACGCAGCAAGGAGGGCCTGTGGGAAAGGACTTTGGCATTTCTTTGATGCAGAATGGAATCTTCTCAACTGACTGAACACTGAACCCCTTTGAAAAGAGTAACTCTCTTTTATCTTTCTAAATCTCTCTAAATAATCTATAAAGGCACTCTGGGAATTCCAGAAGACTGGTCCCTTAATATGGGCTAAGAACCTTTGTGAAAATTGAGTGTTTGAAAATTATATCATTTAAAGTAATTGTAACAAAGTCAGTTGCAGCCATCTATAACATTATGGCAACGTATTATGATTATTTATATTTCTATTTTGTCTCAGGCCGTGAGATCCTCAAAGGCCTCTAATCCTAGTGTCCTGCGGGACACCTGGCACGTGCTTCACAGGTGATATGTATTTGTCAGTGAGTACTGATGGGAGGTCCCTTTTAGAACTCCAGCCCACCAGTCTCTGGAAGACGTTGCAATGGAAGCGTGTTATGCGGGAAAGCGACTCCAAGTTCTAGAGGCAGCCAGCCTCCCTCCAGCCAGTAACTCACGTTGGTAACATTGCATGACATACTCACACGGCATAATTTAACACAGCAAAGAGAACCGATCAGCTAAAAATCACACCTAATAACACAGGTGAATCTCATGAGTATATCAGTGAAAGAGATCGCATGGAAGAATAATTGGGCCATTTTGCGCTGCTATAACAGAATACCTGAGACCGGGTAACTTATAAAGAACAGGCAATTCTAAAAGCTGGGAAGCCCGAGGTCAAGGAGCCAAGACATGGTGAGGGCCTTTCTGTTTAGTCATCCTGTGGCAGCAGCAGCGGGGCAAGAGGACAGAGGCAAGGGTGGGCCAAGGCGGGGGTGAGGGGACACCTGACTTCCTCCCGTGACACCGGGTAACCTGTTTAAGGGAGCACACCGTCTACACAGCTGCACTGAAGTTAAGCTGCCAAGAGAAGCTTTGGGGACATGTTCCAAGTGTGGCAAATGCATTCTGTATAATTTTAATCAGATGAAATTTTATTTTATTTTATTTATTTGCTTTTAAATCTTTTATTTACTTATTTGGTACAGGGTTTCACTACACATCTTTTGATATAGGGAGAAAAACTGGTCTCAAGTGGGTGACCTCCAAACAATACAGGGAACCTCCAAATAACATAGGGACAAATGATCTCCAGACTTGACCTGCATGAGCTTGTGTTCTCTAAAACTGAAGAATGAGGCCAGGGAGATGGCTCAGTAGAATAAGTGCTTCCCTGGCAAGCGCAAGGACCTGAGTTCAATCCCTGGTTCCACCAAAAAATAAAATAAAATAAAACTGAAGAATGAATTTTAGGAAGAAACGGAGGTTATGAGCAGAATGTATTTATTGAGAAAAAGAAGGCTCCTATTGGAAAGAGGGACAGGAGGGGGGTCCAAGCAGGTAGTTCACCCGAGAAGTTGTCTCTTTCAGGGACTTTTATAAAGGAAAACCATGTGGTAAGGCGGGTCTAAGGTGGTGGAGAACCTGGGAACTGTCTTAGGTGGGCATGAGGTGGGACAAAACTATGGTCAACCAGTAAGATTACAAGCACCATTGCTCAGATAATACTGATTAAATCCAGGACCAAATGAGGAAGTGAGTCACGCAGCAAGCAGGCAAGAGTGTGGGACAGGGTCTCCTCCTGTTGGGGGTTGGGCTAGTGACTCATTTGGGCTCTTTTAAGGTAATTGATACCTATTTAGAATATCATTCCCTAATGCCATCCCTAGGGAAGTATGTAGCTGCGCTTCCTCTTTTTGTCGTGGTCTTGAGGTCTGGCCCATAGGCGAGTGTCTGTCTCTTCCAGGTTGTAAAGTCACCTTGTCTTCCTCTTGTCTCCCTGAGGGCCTGGCCCTGTCTGACTGCCAATAATATTTCTATCTAACTTGGCTGCCTGCAACACTCTGACTCCTGTCTTAGCCTCTCTAGTGCTGGGATTATAGGCATGTGCCACCACTCCCAGAAATGGTTCAGGGGCTGGTACAGCATGCAGTAACAGGGATCGAATCCAGGTCCTTGTGTTTAGACCCAAGCTATCTCCCCAGCCTCAGATGAAATGTTAAGGCAAATTGGTACATAGTTTTAAAAGTCTGTTGTTTTTATTTTTTATTTTGGGATTGAACTCAGGACCCTGTGCTTGCCAGGCAGGCACTTACTCTACTGAGCTATCTCCCCAGCCCCAGTTTTAGAAGTCTGAATAGCACCTTTGGAGTGAAGGAAGATGGCATGGAGGGACATACGAGAGGGGCTTTTCAGGACTGAGCGGGCTCTCTTTCTTCATCTGGCTGCCGTTTCCGTGGTGTGCTCAGTGTGTGATCGTTCGTGGAGTTACGTGCTTACTATCTGGGCCTTTATGTGCACGGCTATTCTACTCCCACCCAGATGCCGACACCGACGCGTGTGCTGCACAATGCCACAGCACGTGGAGACACAGTAAGGAGTAATTTCTGCATGGGAGACGTGACTGTGGCAGTGAGCGAGTGCTGACATTGAAACTACAGTAATCAGCCTACAAAAGGACAGTGAAGAAAGGAAGTGGGTATGTTTCCCAAAGTGCGGGAGTCCTGTTTGATTTCTAGGTTGAAGAATTAAGGAAGTGAACTGGGCGTGGTGCACACACCTATAATCCCAGCACTCAGGAGGTTGAGGCAGGAGGATGGTTGTAAGTTCGAGATCAGCCTGGTCTACAAAGTGAGTTCAAGGCCAGTCTGAGCCACATAGGGAGACCCTGTCTCAAAAAGACCAAAAAAAAAAAAAAAAATTTATGAGTTGCTGCTAAGTGTACTCTATGCACTAATTTTGCTTTAAAATTTCATCTGATTAAAATTATGTAGTGTGCATATACTGTACTTTGAATGTGTCCCCAAAGCTGTCTGCATAGAATCAAGAGTTTTGTTAACATCATTATAAAATTGCTTTTCTTCTAAATTTCATAACATTTTACTTCAAGAAAGTTCAGGTGTACTGGTTGTGGTGGTGCCTGTCTGTTAATCCCAGTACTCAGTAGGCTGAGGCACAATCTCTGTGAGTTCAAGGCTGGCCTGTGCTACAAAGTGAGTTCAAGTCCAGCCTGAACTGCATAGTGAAACTCTGTCTTAAAAAGACAAAAAAGAGGAAGAAGTAGGAAAAAAGACGAAGAGGAGAAAGGAAGGAAGGAAGGAAGAGAGTTCAGAGGTTACAGAGACGCCATCAAGTTTGGTGCAAACCACACAGCTTTACTATAGTGCAAGTTGTCACAAAATATGCCCACACAATGGTCTGGGGCTGGGGAAGGCCAGACCAGAGTATCAGGTAAGAATCTGCTCTAAGGAATGCTCTGGGAAGCGCTGATCCTAGTAAGTAAACGCTCCACACGGGTGGAGGATTGAGTAGGCCTCCCATTGGGGTCTGCAAGTCCTGGGGTCCTATCCAACTTCCCTCAGTCTGGGTGTGGCCAGATTGTTCGGGCTTTCTGAGATTCACTTTGCTCATCCGTGAAGTGTGGGTAATATTTAGTGCTGGGGCTCGAACTCAGGCCCTGGTGATAAAATGAATACTTTGAAAAAGAAGCGTGCTCCCTGTGTGACATCTTGCATGTATTGTCCGTCCATCCTCACAGCAGCGGGGTGCTTTCATTGTCCCGCTCGCTCGGTGGACCTGAACTTGGAGGTTCAGCCAGCCGGGTCCCAGCACTCTGAAGTCACTCAGTTGTTAGGTGAAACAGTTTCCATGGGAACCCTGGGCAGGGTGACTCCAGAGCTTACTTTGAGCAATTCTGGTGAATAGTTCACCTGGGGATTAAGGGAGCCGTTGCACTGAAGAGCTCAGGGCGTAGTTCCAGTATTTCATACATGGTAATTATTAAAACAGGGGTGGCTGGCCTCCAAGCCCGAAGCCCGGGTCAAAGTGAATTACACAGTACCACTTAGGGCTGAAATGAAAGGCAGGCATACTCAGTCGCGGAGAATTGCGAAACGGAAAGTGAGTTCTCGGGCGGGCGGAGGGCCCCGAGGTGCCAGAAAGAATTCCCGTGCGCAGGAGTTGCCTCTCGGCGTGGGAACAGACCGAGGGCAGGAAGGCAAGAAGCAACTGGAGGAAGTCCCGACCGCCCGCAGGCACGGGCGGGGCGCCGAGGCCGCTGGCAGCCTTGTGACTGCAGAGCTGCGGGGCGCCGGCAGGGAGGGCGAGGGGGCAGCGCTTGAGAAGCGCCCACCGCCCACCGGCGTCGGCGTCGCACCCTGACTCCCGCTGGCCCAGAAAGAGAGAGAGCGGAAGGCCTAGAGCTAACTAAGCCGAGCCGCAGCACGACTCCGCACGGTGCTGCGTCCTCCGCAGCCCTGTCCCCTTCCAGCATCCCTGGCCTGGCCCAGCCCCCGGGGGCGGGAAACACTGTCTCTTTCACACACACATCCCGCTGTCAGTGGCCCTGTGTAAATACTTAGGTGTTGCGTGAAAAGTGGTGTGAAGATAAGGGTAAATCAATCAGGGACTAGAATGGACAACTGGCATAGGGTTTTTTTTGTTTGTTTTTTAGGTAGAACACAAGACTTCAAAGAAACTTTCAAAATTTGATAAGGGCTTTAAACGGTCTGCAGAGCTTAAAGTGCAGAGTTCCGAGTTCAGTTTTAGCCATTAGGGATACTTGGATGAAAGAATTTCGTAAAGTCCTGAAGCCAAGCCACTTGCTGCCTTGCCCCCGCCCCCTTCTTTCTTTCACGCTATAATTAAGAGCCAGCACTGAAGAGCCAGCAGGGCTGTGCAGAGGAACCCGTTCTCATGGGATGCCTCGTGGGACACAGACGCAGGGTAACTTTAACCTTGCATTTAGACTGCTGGCTTATTAGCTGTCCATTGTATACGCCCAGAAGGGTTTTACGGGGCTTTCCTTTTTAAGGAAAAAAACTGTTGTTCTTGTTTTTCTTTTCTTTCTTTCTTTCTTTCTTTTCTTTCTTTCTTTTTTTTTTCTTTTTTTCTTTTGTCTTTTTGAGACAGGGTCTCGCTGTGCAGTTCAGGCTGGCCTCAAACTCACTTTGTAGCCCAAGCTAGTCTCAAACTTGCAATGAACCTCCTGCCTCAGCCTCCCAAGTGCTGGGATTACAGGTGTATGCCGCCACACCTGTCTTTAAATTTTTTCTTCTTTTTTTTGTAAAATGTACATAACATAAAATTTACCATTTTAAGTATACCATATACATTTTAAGTATACAAGCAACATTAGTGCACCCGTGTTGCTGAACAGCCACCCCACCATCCCTACGTCATTCCAAACTGCAGCTCTACAACCATTAAGCACCTAATTCCCAATCCTCAACCCTCCTCATCTCAACCCACAACTGCCATTTCACTTTCAGTCTTTAGGAATTTGGCTAAGATAGGCCCCTGCAATAAGTGGAGCCTGTCGTGTTGTGGGGCTTTGCAAGGGGGACAGTACAATACAGGAAACCCAAAGGATCATATACAAAAGAGTACAGGAGATCTGTCCAAGCACTAAAGACCAAAGAATCCAGCTGAGGGCCTGGATCCCACATTAGTGTCCTGCAGGAATCCAACGGAAGCCTGAGAGCCCATAACAACGTCTCATGCAGGCCTGTCTCAGGAATCTGCACTGAGAAGGCCCCAAGGTCAGTGGTAGAGTGTAAAGTCTGCCGGCAGGATGAAGATCTGGGCTAGCAGGCTGAGGGATCTGAACCCGAGTCAGGAAGCAAGACTCACATGGGAACCAGCACTCCCCGCGAAAGCACCACAGCCATCCTCAGCAGCAGCAAGGTCCCATTCTCCTCCACAGATGAAGAAAGCTGAGTTCCCTTCGGGAAAGCCGACGGACAAGCTTCTCCAGGAGACTGAGCTGTGCATCAAATTCCCCTCTGGAGCCAGGAAGAGGTGCCCCAAAGTGAACCGTAGCCGTTCTCAGTGACAGTGAGGTCCTGAGCTCCTCCTCTGATAAGAACAGCCAAGTTCACCAGGAAAACCAGCATGACAAGGTCCCCTAGGAGAATAGCCCGGGAGAGCCAGCAGCCCCCTCACAGCTTCGCCATTGCGTGGTTCTCCAGTTCTGCCTCGTATGCTGCCAGCAGCAATTCTCAGGGGGGCCTCCCACACCCAGCACCACACTAGTTCAATTCAGCGGGGCATTGCAAGGTGACCGCCAGCCGGCAATCCACCACTGAGCCGTACAATATTTGCATTTTATGTTTATCATGCCATCTGCACGTCTTCAAGTTTCATCTTGTATTATGTGTCAGCATTTCCTTCCTCTCTTGAGACTGAATAATAGTCCATTATATAACATACACATTCTTATCTATTTGTCCACTGAAACATTGGAGTTGCTCTTGCATTTTGGCTTTATAAGTAACGCTGCTGTAAGAAACAAAGTGTATTTAGTTAGTTGATGACCAAGGCAGCTAGCTGGGGAAGGGCCTGAGACAGAGGTGGGTGATCAGGCATGTTCGTAAGAATGAAAATAGGACTAAGACTTTGGGCCAAGAGTGAACCTCTGCAGGCCGTAGGGAGTACAGTCCCCTTGCTCCTGAAGGGTGTTGCAGCTGTTCTCTACTAAGTGCCTGAGTTTTCAGGAATTTAAAATGCAAAACGAAAACAGAAAAAGTTTTTCTTTAAAATCTAATTTCCTGCTGTTGTGGTGGCACATACCTGTAATCCCAGAAGTTGGGAGGCCAAGGCAGGAGGATGATTGCAAGTGTGAGGCCAGCCTGGGCTACAAAGTGAGTTCAAGGCCGGCCTCAACTATATAGCAAGACCTTGTCTCAAATAGGATGGGGTGGGATAGGATAGGTTAGGATAGAACAGAACAGAACAGAACAGAACA
>NW_004526273.1:0-1143 GCF_000260255.1 Octodon degus
TATCTTTCCCATTTTCCTAAGTATTCAAGAAAGACATAAGAAATACCTAATATTGATTGCCAATTATGATGACAACTACAATGGCCAAATTAAGGTATGTGTTGGCATAAATGTGCCATGGCTCAAGGGTAAAATCCAAGAGTGACACAGACAGGCACAGGCAAACAGTTGGTTTATCAGCCTTGAATGTGTAAAACCAGAGGATGCAAAAGATCTAAATACCCAGAGATGTGATCACTCTCTTTTGTTGCCTCCACTACTGACTTAGGAGTTCACAATGCTGCACATTCGCTCTTCAGACTATATGTCTATCTTCACTAATTTGTTTAGTTCCTTCCCTGGTGATCTACTAGTAAACTGGTTGGAGCCAAAATATTTCCAAAGACTTGTGTTGGGAGGTCATGTCCTAAATGTTAGCTCACTTGGATGTTTGTAAAAGCTAACTAAAATGCTTGGACACATTTCATTTGTTAAGTAACTTGTGTTGCATGGTTTAAAAAATAAATAATTCATGGGGCTGGAGAGATGGCTCAGTGGAATAAGTGCTTCCCTGGCAAGCACAAGGGCCTGAGTTCAATCCTCAGTTCTGCAAAAATAAATAAACAAACAAACAAATAAATAAATAAAAAATAATTCAGTCATTATTTAATAAAATCCTCCTCTGCATTTATATTTAGAAGCACATGGCATTATGCAAAGTTAGCATGCAAATATAAACACTTGTATGTGGACAGAGGCGCCAGGATCCACGGGAAGGAAAGGTACGTTCGAGGTTTAGCTGCCACCGCCCTTCTCTCACGCTGCACAAGTGCCTCACTCCCAAGTAGCATGTGCCTTTCATTGCCGGATGCATTCACTTATTTTCCAGGTCCTCAGCTAATACCTGTTGTGTTCCACTCATAGTCCGGGAGGTGTGCTCAGGGATTTGGAAGTGGATGATTTTCCCTATATGTTATAGTTAAGGCCTAGTTTTTAATCGGAATGTTATTCTCTTTGGAGAGAAAGCATTTTACCTGCATTCTGCACACAGGCTGTCTACACATACTTCCATGTTGCACAGCCTGTATACAAACAGCAGCTCTCCTTGCTTCATTGTCCTTTTTTCACAGTGGACAGAAGTATTTTTTTAAGCTGTCCTTCATA
>NW_004526273.1:1243-1768 GCF_000260255.1 Octodon degus
GAGAGATGGCTCAGTGGAATAAGTGCTTCCCTGGCAAGCACAAGGGCCTGAGTTCAATCCTCAGTTCTGCAAAAATAAATAAACAAACAAACAAACAAATAAATAAATAAATAATAATTCAGTCATTATTTAATAAAATCCTCCTCTGCATTTGTATTTAGAAGCACTTGGCATTATGCAAAGTTAGTATGCAAATATAAACACTTGTATGTGGACAGAGGCACCAGGATCCACGGGAAGGAAAGGTACGTTCGAGGTTTAGCTGCCACCGCCCTTCTCTCACGCTGCACAAGTGCCTCACTCCCAAGTAGCATGTGTCTTTCATTGCCGGATGCATTCACTTATTTTCCAGGTCCTCAGCTAATACTTGTGTTCCACTCATAGTCCGGGAGGTGTGCTCGGGGATTTGGAAGTGGATGATTTTCCCTACATGTTATAGTTAAGGCCTAGTTTTTAATCGGAATGTTATTCTCTTTGGAGAGAAAGCATTTTTCCTGCATTCTGCACACAGGCTGTCTACACATA
>NW_004526273.1:2958-6777 GCF_000260255.1 Octodon degus
TCCTACCTTTCAGCAGAACTGTGTAAGTGGAATGGTGTATAACATAAATTCTCTACTACTTAAATTATGTTTATTTACAGACTTTGGCACATGTGGTTAATTCAGTGTTGGGTGTCTTAATTTTTATACATTTTCCTTTAGAAATTCAACAGTCTTTTAATACAGGTTGAATGTGCATGTGAATATTCCAAACATAATTATATTTTTAGTGGTTTCAGAGATTCTCTGTGAATTGATAAAAAGTTCAAGAAATGGGTAGTGAAATGGTTAGGTAACATTGTGAATGCACTAAATGCTCATAAAAAGTACCTTCAAAATAGTTAAAATGGTAAATTGTATTATGTATAATATACACCACAACAAAGAAAATCATCAGAAGAATACTGCTTTGATTATTTCTGGAGTTATCGGTTGTGTCTGAGGACGATGTTTTCCTGGAAGGTGAAGATTCAGAAAACACTTGCCATAACTTACAGCTAACTCTCTCTCTCTCTCTCTCTCTCTCTCTCTCTCTCTCTCTCTCTCTCTCTCTATTTGATTCTGTACAGCTATTTACCTTCAAGGAAGTCTGCTATAACAGTGATTTGAAAGGTGTATCTCTGTCTCAAGGTTATGATGACCTCATAGGTCTATTAATTTCATATCCATGTACATATGCATAGTTCTTCCCTTATAACTACAACATCCACCTCTGTCATTTTGATGATATAAATGTAAATTAAATACACAATTATGATCATGAGAGCAAGCACAAACATTTCAGAAAGTGAGCCAGCATCCCGCTAGTTTGCAAAACTTTCTTTAAGATATGGTATACTAGGCAACATTTCTCCATTTACAAGAAGCTAATTGTCATATTATTCTAGATGTGATAAAATTAATATAAATGAAGGTTTACAATAAACTATGAAGAATACTATTTTGGTGAAAAATTTTAAAATTGAAGATGAAAGTCAGATGGATACTGGAAAAAATGTCAAAAATAATTTTAAAAAATTGATTCTCATTAACATAGAACATTGTTAAAAATTTATAGTTTGGATTATGTCCTTTCTTTCTCATAGTATAGAAAAGGGTAGTTTCATCTGAGAGAATTGCTACATATATAATTATCTCTTCAACTAAGTTCATTCAGGCCTTTAAGCAACCTTAAGTGCCTGACTCTGCTTGGTATTGAGTTCAACTACAAAACAAAAATTTAAACATGTGCCAAAAGCCTTCTTGTAGTCCCCTGCAGTTTATTTGTAATTACAAAATTTGTATTTTAAAGCAGACTCATGGGGAAATTTTAAAGTAACATATACATTTGTGTGAGATAATACAGACCAATATTAACTATTCTGTTATCAACCTAAATATCTTCAGAAACTGTTTAGGATAGAGAAGGAATTTCATTGGATAGACTTTGTCAGGTATGACTTTATTGACATATTAAAATGTGGCATTTTGAATGTCAGATCCTTTTAGATGCATCCATTGATACCTAATGAAGACTGACAGAGTAACAAAATGATGAAACACACACAATGTCTTAGTTCAAGGGTGGAGAATTGGAAATAATCACTGATTAAAAGTCAAGATATTAAGTACTGTGAGGTTTTGCTCATTTATAAATACTAGATCGACAATTACATGGATTTTTCACTAATAAATATTATTCTTTGCACAGTTTACTAACATGAACATAGTATCTTAACATGTCGAGACTCTATAGGCCTTGGAAGGCAAAGCTTGAACAAATTCAATGATCCATCTGCTTCCTATTGACAATTTATATTAGGCACATCTCATCTAAAGATTTAGAAAGGTACTTGAGTTTCCAGAGTAGACAAGTGAAATTCATAACATGAAAAGGGTCGAAGAAGCAAAAACAAGGAAGGGAAAGGGAATTAACCATCTATGATTAATTTATTCAAAGGATTACAATGGGAGCTTTCTTAATGCTGGGTCAGGTAAAAGAACTTTCCTAATTGGTTGCCTGGTTTTTGGCAAACTAGCCTATTTCAATTCGGTTTAATTTCATGATGTTTGATACAAGTGACTCCATTTCCATTTTGTCAGTGGAACCTGTACCAGAGATCAAACCACACCAGCCTATCCTAGATTTTATTTAACATGGTAATGTAACATCAATGTCATAAACAGTAAAAAAGACTTCAACGCATTGATGACAATCTATGAAAGGAGAGTAATGCAATATGAATCCTAAGGAAGAAGCCGGGTGTGGCAGCGTAAGACCACAACCCCAGCACTGGAGATGCTGAAGGAGGAGAATCATGTTGAGTTCAAGGCCAGCCTGCACTACAGAGTGAGACTGTGTCTCAAGAAAAAAAAATTAAAAAAGCAAAAATTACATAGTTGGAGGAACATGAGGCAGTACTAGAAAGCACTTTAAAGGTGATAGCACGGATAACACAATATTTACCTTTGATAGTAAGTGAAGAAAGTAGAAACTGATTGAAGCAGAAGTTAGGATGCTGAGGGCAACACCCCCTGTGCACCTGTTATCTTTAAAAAGTTCCTAGTTTAGTAGCGATTTTCTTCAATGTTTACTGCAACATCCTGATTCATTATTGTGTTTAAATGTATTTTACTTGATCAGTAAAATAAGAAGGGATACAGGTAAAATTTCTGCTAAATTAGAATGAAAATAATGTGTAAATCTCTATAATAGAGACTGAGTTGGAATTCAAGTGGGAACTGCCAAGTTCAAGATGTGAACCTCTGACAGTGACAGTTAAACTCATTTAAAGAATTCACTGTGAGAATTTTTGTCTGGGAGTTTGATTTTATCCCTGCAGCTTTGCTTAAGAGATTTCCTGCTCCTTTATACTACTAACAATATTGTCCTTTCCAGCAGTCTCATTCTTTTTACCTTTGCCTTCAGCACAGTAGAAATCAATATAGCAGCACTCTCTGTTCTGTGCATAATGCCTGTAGTTTCGTGTGTGCAGTGGGCTGAGATTCTGCAGATACCACTTAATGCAGTAGCCACAGTGTGGCCCATTTGTCCAAACTAACATTTTCCACAGTGTCAGGGAACATTACGATACTGCTGTAGGTGGTAGAATACTGCCTTTTGTAACCAATAGGTGGTTGGGGGCCTTGGATGAAGCTAGCGTATTATTTTTGTTTTGTGCACGCTTGTGAAGAAAGCATTGATCCACCTTATGAATCCCCTGACAAGAGGGGGGCTTGCTCGTGGGTCGTGCCATGATCTTTATTTTTTTTTTTTCACTTTCTTAGTGACTTAGACTTGGTGGGAAGAGAAATTTTAATCCAATATTTGACTGTGCATCTATTCTCTGAAAGAATCATATAAAAGATACAAATAGTCTATAGGAAAAAAGATGATTCTACCAAAGCTGTTGCTTGATATATTAACCATCATGTTGAGTTTTCTCACTTTGAAATTCAATTCCGGAATGGTTGATTAAACAAATCCAAGTTGTATCTTGAGATAAATGCTGGGAATAATAACAGCATATATTTTTCAAGGGAAGGAGGATGAACACAGTTGATTTGTACCATATTTTGAGGGCAAGAATCTCGATTAGGATAGAGGAAAAGCAACTCTGCTTCTATGAAACCCTATCATTTAACTATACTAATTGCATGTTTATATAGTATCCCGGGCACCAGGAGTAAAGCCATGGTAGTGAACTGGATCAAAAATGGGGGTAAAATTACTCTTGTGACAAGAGCTTACTATTTTGAGAATGAGAATACCAAACAGCTAATATAAATATTATAAAGATATGCAAGTAATTAACCCTATCTATAAGACAAGAGAGAGCTCCTAAAATAAATAATTTTTAA
>NW_004526273.1:6877-8608 GCF_000260255.1 Octodon degus
AGCACAGTAGAAATCAATATCGCAGCACTCTCTGTTCTGTGCATAATGCCTGTAGTTTCCTGTGTGCAGTGGGCCGAGATTCTGCAGATACCACTTAATGCAGTAGCCACAGTGTGGCCCATTTGTCCAAACTAACATTTTCCACAGTGTCAGGGAACATTACAATACTGCTGTAGGTGGTAGAATACTGTCTTTTGTAACCAATAGGTGGCTGGGGGCCCTGGATGAAGCCAGCGTATTATTTTTGTTTTGTGCATGCTTGTGAAGAAAGCATTGATCCACCTTATGAATCCCCTGACAAGAAGGGGGCTTGCTCGTGGGTTATGCCATGATCTTTATTTTTTTCACTTTCTTAGTGACTTACACATGGTGGGAAGAGAAATTTTAATCCAATATTTGACTGTGCATCTATTCTCTGAAAGGATCATATAAAAGATACAAATAGTCTATAGGAAAAAGATGATTCTACCAAAGCTGTTGCTTGATATATTAACCATCATGTTGAGTTTTCTCACTTTGAAATTCAATTCCAGAATGGTTGATTAAACAAATCCAAGTTGTATCTTGAGATAAATGCTGGGAATAATAACAGTATATATTTTTCAAGGGAAGGAGGATGAACATAGTTGATTTGTACCATATTTTGAGGGCAAGAATCTCAATTAGGATAGAGGAAAAGCAACTCTGCTTCTATGAAACCCTATCATTTAACTATACTAATTGCATGTTTATATAGTATCCCGGGCACCAGGAGTAAAGCCATGGTAGTGAACTGGATCAAAAATGGGGGTAAAATTACTCTTGTGACAAGAGCTTACTATTTTGAGAATGAGAATACCAAACAGCTAATATAAACATTATAAAGATATGCAAGTAATTAACCCTATCTGGAAGACAAGAGAGAGGTCCTAAAATAAATAATTTTTAAACTGGAGACATAGAGGTATGTGGCAGTGGTACTCAGATGCTTACTACATTAAGTTTTTTTTCTTTTTGTATTTTTAGTGCAGGGTCTAAATGGTCTACAGGGTAGCTCTACACAAATCAGACCTGTTGTGATCTTCCTGTTTTCAGCCTCCCAAATGCTGGTATTATAGGCGCGCGCCACCTTGCCCACTCTCAATTGTCTCAGTGCTCTCCAGGGGCCAGGGCTGGCATGGCAGGCTGACTGCGGATTGAACTTCTGACCCCTGCATCTGCGTAAGCAGGTGCTTTAATCCACTGAGCTATTTGGCCGGTCCACTACATTATATTTTATAGCTTTCTCATCATCTCCTTTATAACCACCTCTGTTCTCCCACAGTACACACAACTATAGTAAATGAATGGTAAAAAATATAAATCTGCATTTCATACATTAGGAAATTGTGAATGTTGCTTTTGCAAAGTTCACCAACACATTAAAAGTTATTGATCATGCTAATTTAGAAAAAAAAGCAATTATCACATAAACCTATAATATAGTTTTCTATGGATTATATGACTTTTGGTTGACATGATTCACACATGTAAATAAAGATAATGCTTATCTTACAGGTTGGTTTATCCAAATGAAATTAGATTACAAGTCTAAAAAATGTTTATTTATCATAGACAATTGTTGTAGCTTCTACTGTCCTGACCCCCCCATGTCACCTTGATTGAAAACCAACAGGATTTTATCTTCCCTAGCTACCTCCTTTAGTACTCATAGAAGAATTCTTTTAAAAGTATTATCTCTTCCATCACAAA
>NW_004526274.1:0-4335 GCF_000260255.1 Octodon degus
GCACACTCACCGGACCTGGGATAGGACTGGGTCTGGGGGCACCCCGAACTCGGCAGAAAATACTACTCGGAGGGCGGGGTGGGTGAGGCACTGCGGAGTGGTGGGGGGGTGGCCAAAGGGGCTGGGACAGGGTCCGGCCCACTATGCGCCTGGGCTGGGACGGGTCCCACTGGCGCAGGGTAGCACGAAGCTCTCTGCACACTCACCGGACATAGGATAGGACTGGGTCTGGGGGGTCCTGGAACTTGGCTGAAAATCCTACTCAGCGGGCGGGGTGGGGGAGGCACTGAGGAGTGGTGGGGTGGCGGCCCAAGGGGCTGGAAGAGGGTCCAGCCCACTCTGCACCTGGGATGGGACTGGTCCCTCTGGCGAAGGGTAGCACGAAGCTCTCTGCACACTCACCGGACATGGGATAGGACTGGGTCTGGGGTCTCCTGGAACTTGGCTGAAAATCCTACTCAGCGGGCGGGGTGGGGGAGGCACTGAGAAGTGGTGGGGGGGCCGCCCAAGGGGCTGGAAGAGGGTCCGGCCCACTCTGCACCTGGGCTGTGATGGTCCCGCCGGAGCATGGTAGCAGGAAACTCTCCGCACACTCACAGGACCTGGGCTAGGACTGGGTCTGGGGGCTCCAGGAACAGGACAGAAAATCCTACTCGATGGGTAGGGAGGGGGGCGACACTGAGGAGTGTTGGGGGGTGGCCCAAGGGGCTGGGAGAGGGTCCGGCATGCTCTGCGCCTGGGCTGGGACTGTTCCCGCTGGCGCAGGGTAGCAGGAAACTCGGCACACTCACTGGATCTGGGCTAGGACTGGGTCTGGGTGCTCCAGGAACTTGACAGAAAATCCTACTGGGCGGGCGGGGTGGGGGAGGCACTGAGGAGTGGTGGGGTGGTGTCCCAAGGTGCTGGGAGAGGGTCCGGCCCACTCTGCACCTGGGCTGGGGCTGGTCCCGCTGGTGCAGGGTACCAGGAAACTCTCCACACACTCACAGGATCTGGGCTAGGACTGGGTCTGGGGGCTCCCAGAACTGGGCAGAAAATCCTATTAGGCGGGCGGGGTGGGGGAGGCACTGCGCTATGGTGGGGGGGGCGGCCCAAGAGGCTGGGACAGGGTCCGGCCCACTCTGAGTCTGGGCTGGGACTGGTCCTGCTGGTGCAGTGTAGCATGAAGCTCTCCGCACACTCACCGGACCTGGGCTAGGACTGGGTCTGGGGGCTCCCCGAACACAGCAGAAAATCCTACTTGGCGGGCGGGGTGGGGAAGGCACTACGGATTGGTGGCGTGGCGTCCCAAGGGGCTGGGAGAGGGTCCAGCCCACACTGCACCTGGGCTGGGACTGGTCCCTCAGGTGCAGGGTAACAGGAAACTCTCTGCACACTCACCAGTCCTGGGCTAGGACTGGGTCTCAGGGCTCCAGGAATTCGGCAGAAAATCCTACTGGGCGGGCGGGGTGGGGGAGGCACTTCGGAGTGGTTGGGGGGAGGATCAAGGGGCTGGGAGAAGGTCAGGGACACTCTGCACCTGGGCTAGGACTGGTCCCTCAGGCGCAGGGTAGCAGGAAACTCTCCGCACACTCACCGGACCTGGGATAGGACTGGGTCTGGGGGCTCCCGGAACTCAGCAGAAAATCCTACTCGGCGGGCGGGGTGGGGGAGGCACTGCGGAGTGGTGGGGTGGCGGCCCATGGGGCTGGGATAGGGTCTGGCACACTCCGCTCCTGGGCTGGGACTGGTCCCTCCGGTGCAGGGTGGCATGAAGCTCTCTGCACACTCACCGGACATGGGATAGGACTGGGTCTGGGGGCTCCTGGAACTTGGCTGAAAATCTTACACAGCGGGCGGGGTGGGGGAGGAACTGAGGAGTGGTGGCGGGGTGGCCCAAGGGGTTGGAAGAGGGTCCGGCCCACTCTGCACCTGGGCTAGGACTGGTCCTGCCTGCGCAGGGTAGCAGGAAACTGTCTGCACACTCACCGGACGTTTGCTAGGACTGGGTCTCAGGGCTCCAGGAACCGGGCAGAAAATTCTACTGGGCGGGCGCGGTGGGGGAGTCACTGCGGAGTGGTGAGAGGGCAGCCCAAGGGGCTTGGAGAGGGTCCGGCCCACTCTGCGCCTGGGCTGTGACTGGTCCCGCCGGCGCAGGGTAGCAGGAAACTCTCCGCACACTAACATGACCTGGGCTAGGACTGGGTCTGGGGGCTCCAGGAACTCGACAGAAAATCCTACTCGGTGGGCGGGAAGGGGGAGGCACTCAGGAGTGCTGCGGGGTGGCCCAAGGTTCTGGGAGAGGGTCCGGCCCACTCTGCACCTGGGCTGGGAATGGTCCCTCAGGTGCAGGGTAGCAGGAAACTCTCTGTACACTCACCGGTCCTGGGCAAGGACTGGGTCTCAGGGCTCCAGGAACTCGGCAGAAAATTCTACTGGGCGGGCGGGGTGGGGGAGGCACTACGGAGTGGTGGGGGGGCGGCCCAAGGGCCTGGGTGAGGGTCCCGCCCTCTCTGCGCCTGGGCTGGAACTGGTCCCACCAGCATAGGTTAGCACGAAGCTCTCTGCACACTCACCGGACAGGGGATAGGACTGGGTCTGGGGGCTCCTGGAACTTGGCTGAAAATCCTACTCAGTGGGCGGGGTGGGGGAGGCACTGAGGAGTGGTGGGGGGCGGCCCATGGGCTGGAAGAGAGTCCGGCCCACTCTGCACCTGGGCTGGGACTGGTCCCGGTGGCTAAGGGTAGCAGGAAACTCTCTGCACGCTCAACGGACCTGGGCTAGGACTGGGTCTGGTGGCTCCCCGAACTCAGCAGAAAATCCTACTCGGAGGGCGGGGTGGGGGAGGCACTGCGGAGTGGTGGGGGTCGGCCCAAGGGGCTGGGACAGGGTCCGGCCCACTCTGCGCCTGGGCTGGGACTGGTCCCGCTGTCGCAGGGTAGCAAGCAGCTCTCTGCACACTCACAGGACATAGGATAGGACTTGGTCTGGGGGCTCCTGGAAATTGGCTGAAAATCCTACTTGGCGGTCGGGGTGGACAAGGCACTGCGGAGTGGTGGGGGGGCGGCCCAAGGGGCTGGGAGTGGGTCCGGCCCACTCTTTTCCTGGGCTGTGACTGGTCCGGCCAGCGCAGGGTACAAGGAAACTCTCTTCACACTCACAGGACCTGGGCTAGGACTGGGTCTGGGGGCTTCAGGAAATGGACAGAAAATCCTACTCGGAGGGCGGGGTGGGGGAGGCACTGCGGAGTGGTGGGGGTGCGGCCCAAGGGGCCGGGACAGTGTCTGGCCCACTCTGCGACTGGGCTGGGACGGGTCCCACCGGCGCAGGATACCAGGAAGCTCTCTGCACATTCACACGACATAGGATAGGACTGGGTCTGGGGGGTCCTGGAACTTGGCTGAAAATCCTACTTGGCGGGCGGGGTGGGGGAGGCACTGAGGAGTGGTGTGGTGGTGTCCCAAGGTGCTGGGAGAGGGTCCAGCCCACTCTGCACCTGGGCTGGGACTGGTCCCTCACGTGCAGGGTAGCAGGAAACTCTCTGCACACTCACCGGTCCTGGGCTAGGACTGGGTCTCAGGGCTCCAGGAACTGGGCAGAAAATCCTACTGGGCGGGCAGGGTGGGGGAGGCACTGCGGAGTGGTGAGGGGGCGGCCCAAGGGGCTGGGCGAAGGTCCGGCCCACTCTGCGCCTGGGCTGTGACTGGTCCCGCTGGCGCAGGGTAGCAGGAAACTCTCCGCACACTCACAGGACCTGGGCTAGGACTGGGTCTGGGGGCTCCTGGAACTTGGCTGAAAATCCTACTCAGCGGGCAGGGTGGGGGCGACACTGAGGAGTGTTGGGGGGCGGCCCCAGGGGCTGGGAGAGGGTCCGGCACACTCTGCGCCTGGGCTGGGACTGTTCCTGCTGGCGCAGGGTAGCAGGAAACTCGGCACACTCACTGGATCTGGGCTAGGACTGGGTCTGGGGGCTCCATGAACTCGACAGAAAATCCTACTAGGCGGGCGGGAAGGGGAGGCACTGAGGAGTGGTGGTGGGGCGGCTCAAGGGGCTGGAAGAGGGTCCGGCCCACTCTGCACCTGGGCTGGGACTGGTCCCTCAGGTGCAGGGTAGCAGGAAACTCTCTGAACACTCACTGGTGCTGGGCTAGGACTGGGTCTCAGGGCTCTAGGAACTCGACAGAAAATCCTACTCAGCGGGCGGGGAGGGGGCCACACTGAGGAGTGTTGGGGGGCGGCCCTAGGGGCTGGGAGAGGGTCCCGCCCACTCTGCACCTGGGCTGGGACTGGTCCCGCTGGCGCAGGGTAGCAGGAAACTCTCAGCACACACACCAAACCTGGGCTAGGACTGGGTCC
>NW_004526274.1:5709-6669 GCF_000260255.1 Octodon degus
GAGAGGGTCTGGCCCACTCCGCGCATGGGCTGGGACTGGTCCCGCCAGAGCAGGGTAGCAGGAAACTCTCCGCACACTCACAGGACCTGGGCTAGGACTGGGTCTGGGGGCTCCTGGAACTTGGCTGAAAATCCTACTTGGCGGGCGGGGTGGACAAGGCACTTCGGAGTGGTGGGGGTTCGGCCCAAGGGGCTGGGACAGGGTCCGGCCCACTCTGCACCTGGGCTGGGACTGGTCCCTCAGGTTCAGGGTAGCAGGAAACTCTCTGCACACTCACTGGTCCTGGGCTAGGACTGGGTCTCAGGGCTCCAGGAACTGGGCAGAAAATTCTACTGGGCGGGCGGGGTGGGGGAGGCACTGCGGAGTGGTGAGGGGGCAGCCCAAGGGGCTTGGAGAGGGTCCTGCCCACTCTGCGCCTGGGCTGTGACTGGTCCCGCCGGCGCAGGGTAGCAGGAAACTCTCTGCACACTCACAGGACCTGGGCTAGGATTGGGTCTGGGGGCTCCAGGAACTCGACAGAAAATCCTACTGGGCGGGCGGGGAGGGGGAGGCACTGTGGAGTGTTGCGGGGCAGCCCAAGGTTCTGGGAGAGGGTAGGCCCACTCTGAGCCTGGGCTGGGACTGGTCCCTCAGGCGCAGGGTAGCAGGAAACTCTCCGCACACTCACTGGACCTGGGCTAGGATTGGGTCTGGGGGCTCCCGGAACTTGGCAGAAAATCCTACTCGGAGGGTGGGGTGGGGGAGGCACTGTGGAGTGGTGGGGGGTGGCCCAAGGGGCTGGGACAGGGCCCGCCCACTCTGCACCTGGGCTGGGACTGGTCCCGCTGTCACAGGGTAGCAAGAAGCTCTCCGCACACTCACCAGACATAGGATAGGACTTGGTCTGTGGGCTCCTGGAACTTGGCTGAAAATCCTACTTGGCGGGCAGGGTGGACAAGGCACTGCGGAGTGGTGGGGGGG
>NW_004526275.1:0-1510 GCF_000260255.1 Octodon degus
TTTGTCAATAAAACTTTGAAAAAAAATAAAAATAAATTAACATTGCCCCATAAATCATGGAACCTGGATTTGCTTAGCTTTAATTTTACATATTCATGCTTTATACTTAAATAAATAATTATATATGCAAAAAAAAAGATTTTTTCTAAGACAAAGTTCCTCTATATATTTCCAGGAGAAATAACATGGTCCAACCATTTAAGTTATTTAATACTCAACCAAAGTTATTGAGGACATGCTACTAGGAATGTCCAGCCTTCCTATATAAGAATGAAGAAATTGACCCTACAAGTATTTTCCTCTTCTCAACTCCATATTTCTATAGCTTAAATTCTGTAACTCCAGCTCACATCTCATTGGGAATGTCAGTTCTTATTGTAGTTTTCTTTTTATTCTGTGATCAAGAAGAAAAATACTTATAACACTTGATGACAAAATTTCATATATCATTTTCTAAAATGGCAGTGTTGTTTTTTTATCATGAATAAAGTACAGCTTTTTCCAAAAACTCCTTGTTTTCTTAATGGAAATATACAATATTTTCAGAGGCCTACCTATTATTACTTTCTATATTAACCTTGTAACAGAAACATTTTGATAGTAAGTATGTGTGGAATGTAAATAATGCTGCTTTATGGTAAACCGGTATCCCTAACACTAACACACTAGGCCTTATGGTAAATTATTGTGGTTATTTGTGAGCATGTCACTAAATGTATCCCTTGATTTTCCTCAAACTTTGATAGGAACCCACTCTATTTACAAAAACCAATAAGTCCTTCTACATGGAATGTATACTTTGGAAACATTTTCATAAATATTCTAATAGGGCATTCATGTGGGTACCACTAAGGCTATTTATTTACCTGATGAATGTCTGAGAGCTGTCAAGCGGTGGAATTGCTTTCTCAGTGGCACAGAGTTAGCAAGTGGCAGGTCCAGAATGAATTCTATCTACAACACTTCAAAATGTTCCCATTCTGCGAACTTAACTTCAAAGATTTTGGGGGCCATCCATGTATGTTCAGTATTGTACTGTATACCTCATACATTTATCTTGTATGTATTCCTGGCCAATTATGACACATATTGTTTTAGCTAGTTTTGAAAGCTGCTTCTCTACATTGATTGTTTTATTCTCATGGAATCAGAAACAAATTCTTGTGCTAGTCTATGGTTATGGTGCTGTACCTCAGAGTGATTCTCTGTTGTGAGAAAGTACCTTGTTAGGGAAACAAATCTCTTGATAAGGATTAACAGCAAAATCATCATATATACCTGACTTTTACTTTGGCGTGGGCAAGAGCCCACTGTGTTTTGTAATGGATGGGAGCCATCAGCCAATTCCAGAGAATCATCAAAGATAAACATTTTGAACATAAAACGATAAGTAGATCAATACACATAAAAATAAATTTCCAGGGTGTTGTGAAGATAGAGTAGGAGAAAAAACCCATCTCAATAAAGAGCTGAATATGACCTTCACTAAATGCCTTTGCAAACTGAGTCA
>NW_004526275.1:2370-3624 GCF_000260255.1 Octodon degus
GACAATGTGCTTTGTGAAAAGGATACCAGTTTCATCTGTAGTGTGTTTTGCTCCTGTTCCTCACATTCCAGGCTCTGGGTACCTCATGGAAGAGTCACATCCCTACTGTCTTCTTCAGATGCACATAGGGGAAGATAGAAAGAGACGTCACACTACTTTTCTTTCTTTTGCTTTAAAAAATCACTTCACTGAACTCAATCTCTTGTTCTGTCAAAAATAATAATAAAATAAATAAATAAAAATTAAAAATCACTTCAATAGTGAAGATTATCTCCTTGGTTAGAAACAGTAAAATAGCAGCAGTAAATTAAGATTTGGGATTTGGTAAACTTGGCCACTGGCCTTCCAACTTGTCATGAGAACCTGAGCAAGATAATTCACTCCTAAAGAACATCTTCCTTGTCTTAAAGCTAAGGATTGAGTGAGAAGATCAATAGGAGACTTGGAACTCAGGTGAACTAATCCACCCTGAAGACCCCAGACTTTCAGTGTGGAGGTGGCCGGCTGGAACTCAGGTGAACTGGTTTTCCCAGAGGACTTCAGGTATGTGGTAGGGAGGTGCCCACATAGAATTTAGGGGTACTAGTTGGAATGCAAATTCCCAATTTACTATCTGTTTTGTTATATAACTAAGTCTTTGCTCCTACTGTCTAAAGAGCAAAACCATTAATTAATCAAGTTTGCCAATTTTTAAATTTCACTTAATGTTATTATTATTATCATCACTAATTGTACTGCTGTAACTCAGGTATCATATCTGTCTTAACTACATGTTCTTCTTTGCATAATAACATTGGAAAGTGATGCAGTAATAACCTTACCAAAGCCCTACACTGAAAGATACAAGACAGTTCCAAACAGAAATCAATATCCCACTCTCAATCAATAGAAAGGCAAGATCTTGGGAAAATCAAGAATCCCTAACACACCAAAGATACCTCTGAAGAACAGCCTTTTTATGGAGTGGCTCTTGTAGTGACATAGGTAACTACTATCAAAATTTCAAAAATACTACCACAGAAATCAAAATAAAGGGTTATTTATCAAAGAGAAGGTGACAAGACAAAGGGGAAAAATATAATCTCAAGCCTCTAGCCCACCAAGAACAAATGGAGGAGACATCAGCATAGAAGAAATTGGAAGCCACAGACATAAAATCTCTGAAATGGTTGCAACTGAAGTAAAGAAACAACTCCTGATAGCTTGAGGAAATCAGACCTGAAATAATCTCTCAGGCAAAAAAAGAAATGAAAG
>NW_004526275.1:3724-4691 GCF_000260255.1 Octodon degus
AAGAACAGCCTTTTTATGGAGTGGCTCTTGTAGTGACATAGGTAACTACTATCAAAATTTCAAAAATACTACCACAGAAATCAAAATAAAGGGTTATTTATCAAAGAGAAGGTGACAAGACAAAGGGGAAAAATATAATCTCAAGCCTCTAGCCCACCAAGAACAAATGGAGGAGACATCAGCATAGAAGAAATTGGAAGCCACAGACATAAAATCTCTGAAATGGTTGCAACTGAAGTAAAGAAACAACTCCTGATAGCTTGAGGAAATCAGACCTGAAATAATCTCTCAGGCAAAAAAAGAAATGAAAGCATTGCTGAATGTATCTAAAGAAGACATTGATTAAAAAAAAAAAGAAGCTTAAAAATGACAGAAATATTGCATGAGCAAGATAGGGAAGACACAATGCATGAAACAAACTTAAAAAGATATCCAGGAAATAAAAAATTCCATTGAAAACTAAAAAACCATTAGAATGAACTGAAGACAGACTTTCAGACTTTGAAGACATCACTGCAGGTAGTGACCAGGAAAAGGAAAGATGTCTTAAAAATAAAAAGGAAACAGGAAATAATAATTCAATAGCTACAAGATGAAGCCAAGATGAACAACATAAGATGAATAGGTGTCAACTAAAAAGGAGTAAATGCAAATGACATAAAAAGAATTTTTTCAGAATAGCACAAAACTTCCCAAACATAGGGAAAGAATGTGACATAAAAATAAAGGAGGTATATAGAACTCCAAGTAGCATCAACCAAAATAAATCCACACCCAGATAAATAATAATCAAGATCCCAGAAACTCAGGAAAAGGACAATGTACTAAAAGCTGTTAAACAAACATCACATTTAAAGGAAAGCCCATCAGAATCACAGCAGATTTCTCAGCACAAACCATCAAGCCAAGAAGAGCAAAACAAATATTTCAGGTCCTAAGAGAAAAACAACTTCCAACCCAGATTTAT
>NW_004526275.1:8391-9001 GCF_000260255.1 Octodon degus
CCTCAATCAGACAAAAGCCATCTATGACAAACCAATAACCATCATAATTCTAATTGCAGAAAACCTGAAAATTTTTGCTCTCAAATGAGGTATTACACAAGGATATCCATTATCATCATTCCTATTCAATATAGTTCTGGAAATGTTAACCATAGACATTAGACAAGAGCGAGAAATAAAATGAATAAGAATTGGAAAATAGGATATTGAACTATCATTACTCTCAGAAGACATGATACTCTACATGGAAGACCCATAAAGCTCCACCAAGTAACTCAGACTTAATAAGCAAATTCAGCAGCACAGCAGGATACAAAGTCAACACTCAAAATCAATAGAATTCCTTTACACAAACAACAAACTCACTGAGAGAGAAATTAGAGAAACAACATCCTTCATAATAGCATTAAAAAATGAAATACATAGGAATTAATCTAACAAAGGAAGTAAAATATCTATGCAGTGAAAATTACAATTCTTTGAAAAAAGAGATAAAAGAGGATTTCAGAAAATGGAAGATATTCCTTCGTCTTGGATAAGATGAACCAACATTGTGAAAATGGCCATAGTCCCAAAATTGTTATACATATTTAATGCAATTCCTATTAAA
>NW_004526276.1:0-1612 GCF_000260255.1 Octodon degus
GAGGACACAGGCAAGGAAGGCAAGACTCAGTGTGCGCAACAAGCTGCAACCCCGGGGCAAATTTAGGTCAGGGAGAACCCACGCTGCCTGTGAGTTCCCTGAAAGAAGACATGGGCAGCGGTGGTCATAGGGCCTTGGGAAGGGATTTGGGCTGCTCACTCTTAAAAGCCGAGGGGTGGGTCCAGGTCTCCTCCAGTCCCAGGACCATCCCGGCCTTGTGTCCTGGGACCCAAACTCCAAGAATACTGTGCCTTGGCCCAGGGGGGAGGCGGCCCGGGATACAGGGAGGGCCGGGGCTCGGGGAGGGGCATGTGTTTTCCAGTGCAGGGGTCCTTATCCAGCTTCTTGGCTGTCAGAGACCTTGGCCAAGGTCCCCACCCTGGGGGAACGAGGGAAAGGGAGCCCATGACCACTGCAGCCCGGGCCCGACCGCCGCCCCCTCACCTGGACTCGGCGAGTGAGCCAACGGCTGGACTGGGTGCCTTGGCCCGGCCTCATGCTTCTCTCTGCCGGCCTGTTGCCTTTGCTGACAGCTGGTGAGAAGGTTTTACTGGCTTAGGCTCTACCGCCTTTGGCTCAGCTCTGCTGGGCTCGACTAGACTCGACCTTGCCTGGAGCTATGCTCAGATTTCCCGGGACTCAAGGGGAGGGCTCCTCCTTGAGCACGGAGCCGCAGGGAAGAGAGGTGTAACTAAGGAGCTGGAGTAGGCGGGGCTAAGCACCTGGGGTGAGCGGGGCTAATGATCTGGGGTGGGCGGGGCTAAGGAGCTGAGGTGGGCGGGGCTGACTTCAGTGGGATGGGTTGTGCTGTGACTTTGCTATTAACAAGCACCTGTCACTCCCTCTTAGTGCGCGGAACTGCTACTGCTCTCCCCTGCTTTCCTTAGTTGAATTGGGAACTGAAGGACACAGACTGAAAGGCAGGAAGTTCCTCAAGTCTGTGGATAAACCCAAGGTCCTGTCTCAGATCTGGTGCCTCTCTTTGGCAGCCTGCTCTGGTTGCAGCAGGATTTAGGGTTCCCACCCATCTGGGGTGCTTAGTTTTGCAGCCCCCTCCGCCCGTATTGCTTCAGGCCTGTCTGCTTCAGAGAACCGCTGCACCCTGTAGTAGCTATGGGTTTCCACTCACATTCTTGGGCGCTGGACACACAGCGAATCTCCTTCTGCCCTGCACAGCCTTCTTGGTTCCTGGCTTTCCTGGAGCCTTAGAGGTGTTTCCTCTCCCAGCGGGGTAACAATGGAGGAGACAGGAGACAGAGGGCCTTCATGACAGGGTAGCTGCAGAAATCAGGCCACAGAGACCTGGATGTCATCCCAGATATGTCCCCCTGACCCTGCAAATAGCCTAAGGGAGACCTAAAGACAAGCGCCAAGTGAAAGAAAGTTTCAAAGCGCTATGATCTGCTGGTAAGTTTTCAGCCTGCTTTTCTCTGCTGCTCAGAATTTCCAGGCCGTAGGTCTTTCAAGTGACATGGTCACAAATGATTCCAACCAATTTCCATGAGGTGACCACCTCCTCTCAGGTTACCAACATACTTGCATTTGCACCCTCCTGTGTCTTCATTAGAGGAATAAACAAAATTCTTTTTGGAAATTTGAAGAGATACTTACT
>NW_004526276.1:2914-3828 GCF_000260255.1 Octodon degus
CAACAAATAGAAGTGTGTCACTTTTGTAGGCATAAAAAGCAGGCAAGAGACATTAGGCAGGAAGATGTTCTCTGGCTGCCTTGCCCCTCAGTGGGCAAATACTTGAAGTGTCTGGTGAAAATGTCCTGGTGTCTCCAGATGTTCCAAGATGGCCTACAACCTGCCCAATTCCTTGTCTTGTTGTCTTAGTTACTCTTCTCTCATTTCTGGGACCAATACCCAAGACCCACAATGAAAGAAGGAAATGTTTATTTAGCTCACTGTTAGATTTTGATACATATTCAACTGGGTCCAAAGGAGAGAGGCACATGGCAGAAAGCAGCTTTTCATGGCAGCAGCAAAGAGCAGAGAGAGCAAATGGAGGAGGAATGGCAACAATGGCAACAGAGAGTAAGTGTCACTGTCTGTGTCACTTATGTTACATTCAGGCTTTAAGCCCCACGCTGGGGATAGCATCTCACATCCATAATCTCAGTAGTACTAAGTCTCATAATCCAAGTGAATCATGAGTTAATCTCAAACTCTAGAAGTTCCTGCCCCATGACTACATGAGGCTTTGGGGGACAACTAGACACTATCACCTGTCATCTCCTTCCAGGCATTCTGTGCTTGCTGATGATAGCCTTGGTGCTGAGTTTCCAGTTGAGAACAGCATCTTTGTTGGCCACAGGTTGGGGTCTTAGCGAATCAGTCTGGTTTCCACCCTTGCACTGCTGACCACACAGCTGTAGGTGATATTTGAATGGGCATAGCTTGCCTAATAAAACTTTATTTATAAAAACTGAAGGCAAATCTCATAGTTTTCACATGTCACAAAGTATTACTGGTTTGCTTTCATTTCCATCAGTTCTTTTTAGACTCCCAAACCAGTAGTATTTTCCATCCTTTCTTGTGAGACCAGGCTGTATGGCAAT
>NW_004526276.1:6311-6980 GCF_000260255.1 Octodon degus
CCTGGGTAAGACTGAAACTTGAGAAGTACAAACAACTCAGGAGAGGAGAGAGACCAGGGAGATGTATTCTCCAAACATCTATGGAGAAGAGAAAGAATTAAAACACTAGTAGAATTGGACAGTCTTAATGAAGCAAAATACAAACCCAGATTCAAAACATATACCATGGCACATACGGAAGGCAAAACTATATTTTCAAAAGTACAAGAAAGATCAATCAGTCAAGTGCCTTCTTCTCCATCATAGCCCAGTGTGAAATCCGTGAACAATAAATATTAAGTGTGAAAACTTCACAGCAGCCTGATTCCCTGACAGGAATCTCCCAACAATGAATTTCACTGACAAAATAGGGCCTGGTAGTTTTTGGGTTTAAACAGAGATTGAGCATGAATATACTACTCAATTTTGAATTCACTCAGTAACTGACATGTGTATAAGATGAGAGCATTGTATTTGGAATGTATTTGAATGAGTGAAATGACACTCTCATGGCTGATACGGTGAATATGCATGAAGAAAATCAATAGTGGCATTGATCATCAACATTTGGAGTCGAAAGACATCAGGTCAAATCCATAAGTCAATTATTACATATTCGTTAGGTAATAGAAACTTGAATTGTGAAAGATATTTTATAGTAATGTTAAAAATGAGCTAAACAGCATTTCC
>NW_004526277.1:0-2945 GCF_000260255.1 Octodon degus
TATATATAATAGTAAGCAAAACTATGAAACACAGGACCAGTTAATCCTACCCTAGAGCCTTCAGGGCCCTTTGGCCATGTTAATATTCTGGTCTTTTTTAAAACAAAGCAAAATCATTTAATAAATTTGAGACACTTCAATAAAAAAAATAGAAAAAATCATTCTGTCTAGAGCAGATACTGGCAATTTTTTCTGTAAGAAGGCAATTTTAGAGTTTATGGATCAAGAGACAAAGTCCAGGAGATTATAGACATTTACCTCTATAACTAGAGAGAAAAACAAATTCTCACAAAATTTGTATTGGTGAAATTCAAAACACTATAAACATTGCAAAATGTCTCAAATTATCCTTCTGATTTTTTTTAATATTTAAAAATGTAAAAACTGTTGTTAGCTCATGGTCATGTCAGTCACCCTCTTGTTTAGAGAAAGAATAATACTGTAATAAAGTAACTATAGCAGAGACTAGGGTGAGAGCAGTAAGGATATAGATTTCTGAGCAAGCTAAGAGAATTGAAAAGGCGTGGTAAGAGTAAAAAGAGGTTATACCAGGTTTCTGGCCAACTGAGTAGACAAAAAAATACCAGAAGAGAAGCAAATTATAGAGTGTAAAGGAATGGTAGGAAGCAAAAGTAATGGGGAGTTTATGTGGAGGTCGGGGTGCTGGCATATGTCCATAATCCCTGCATTTAGGAGGCCAAGGCAGCAGGATTACAAACTGGAACCCAATCTGGGTAACTTCATGAGCAAAAAAAGACTGGAGATGTGCAAAGGCCTTGGGCTCAACTCCCAGTACCAAAAAGAATAATGCATTTTCGAGTGGGTTATGTTTAAGATTCCCAGGTATAGCACTTAAGAAAGGTAAAAGTTCTCTAGAGCTATACAGTGAGGAATCATCACAGGATTTTATTTTAAATCTGTGTGAAGAACTGGGCGTGGTGGCGCACACCTATAATCCCAGCACTCAAGAGGCCAGGGCAAGAGGACTGCTTCAAGTTTGAGACCAGCCTGGGCTACAAAGTGAGCTCAAGGCCAGGCTGAACTGCATAGCAAGACATGTCTCAAAAAGACAAAAATCAATCAATCAATCAATCAATCAATCAATCAATCCATGCGAGCAGATGGCCAGACAATTTTAAAAAAGGTGAGGGCTGCCAGGCATGGTAGCACAACTGAGGGAAAAGGATCTATTAAAATTCAAGGCTGGTTTGAGCTTCATAGTAAATTCAAGGCCAGTCTAAACTATTTAGTGAGACCCTGTCTCAAAAAAAGAACAAGGGGGGGGGGGGGGAGAAAATACAACTCTTCAAGAAATTCTAAAAATAAAGATAGAGAACAAGTTGAAATTTTGGGGGGGGGGGGGGAGAAAATACAACTCTTCAAGAAATTCTAAAAATAAAGATAGAGAACAAGTTGAAATTTTCCAAATTTCTCAGTCTCCTACATTTCTAATTCTACAAAATAAAATTCTTCTTTACATGATCAATAAAGTTTGCCCTATCCAAAAATAGGGCAAACTTTGAAAAGGAGGGTGGGCGAGATAGCTCAGTGGTCTAAAACACCTGCTTAGGCAAGCTAAGGCAAATAAATGCACAGAGACCATGGCTGGATCCCCAGCACCACATGCCATACTAGCCCCGCCCCCAGGGTGGGCTAGCCAGCCTCAAAAGAAGGGGCGGGGGGAATGGAATACATTCAGTGGCAGAGTACTTAACATATGTGAGGCCTTGGGTCAATTATAAATAATTTAAATCTTATCACAAAATACAAATTATTCAGAACCTACCATTTAAAGTTATCTCAAATGCACCTGTTGACATACACTGGTTCTCAATCATGTTGCTCAAGAAGAAAACCATCATACATGCATAGACCTAGAAGAAAATATAGCAACCTAAGACCCAGTGATCTGTTTAATATACTGTGTCTTTTCTATTTGGTAAATACTTTTTTAAACATCTACTTAGAAAGTTTTCACACAAACTATTACTACTATTCTACACGTTCAGATAACATCTACAGAGCAAGAAAAATTCACTATAAATTCATAGCTCTATAAATTCTGAAGAATTTACGATATTCATATTGTACATAGAATTTTTAAGAGAAGTCATAATAATCCAACTAAAGATTGTCAATATAAGGATGACCACAATTTACATTTTCATAGCGCAAAGTAATATAAAAATTCACAAGAGACTAGTGATGCAATAATCGGTAACTATGAATTCAAAATAACCTATTGTGTATTAAACAAATCATCTCAAGTCAAACTAAGAAACAGGTTAGAGAGCATAGGCATATTAAAAGTACATTCACTCACCTTTTGAAGTCAAATCTATAACCTCCCAGAGACTAGAAATTGTTGAACCTACCATTTAAACCTACTAGAAATTGTTGAACAAAGAAGTTCAACTTAGCAAAATCCTTACACTATAGTGAGGATGTCAATTCACAGCAAGTTGCTTCAGAAAAATACATGCCCATAGCAGACAAAGAAGAACTGTGCATCTTGCCTCCCTTGGATTAGACTAAGCAGCATTTGATTTCACAGCATTTGCTCTCATGGGGACAATATATAAGGATCTGTCAGAAAAGTAAGGCTTTTACGTATACTCTTTTTTCTACAGTCTCTCTCTCTCTCTCTCTCTCTCTCTCTCTCTCTCTCTCTCTCTCTGTATCTGTATCTGTATCTGTATCTGTATCTGCATATATAGAGAGGAGTTAAAATACACTAAATACAATCTGGAATCATAAAGCACAAAACCTTACTAATAAGTAATTATCTCCCTATTTTGAGTCCTTTGCAAATCAACATTTTCTAGTAACAGGGTAGAGACATACTTCAATTAGAGATAACACCTGAGGATGTTTATGTTAAAAAGTATTGCATGAAAAAAAAAGTATTGTATGTTACTAAAAATAAAGGTTCTTTAAAATGAATA
>NW_004526277.1:3176-4491 GCF_000260255.1 Octodon degus
AAAAAAAAAAAAAAAAGGTTCTTTAAGAAAAAGTACAGCTGTGTAGGAGTCTGCTGAAAGTATTCAGCCTAAAGAAAAGGACAAAATCAGCTAGAGGTCCCACCAAGCGGACACTTAGAGGAAGAGAGAACACAGCATAGGAAGAGCATCTAAGCAATCCCATCCAAGAGAGATACAAAAATCTGACCCCATTTCTGACAATGACAGATTTTTAAAAAATTACTCTATGCAAAACAGATAAAAACAAGACTGATCTAGAAAAAAGGTATGCTGCAAGACTCCATAAAAGAAAAAAATAGCACAAGAACCTTAAGCGTATTTATACTGATTCTTTCTTATGATTTGGCAACAGATCCCCATGAACAGAAAAGTCAAGGCGCAAATAAATGCTTTTGATGAAATGCATTAAATGGAAATCCAATTTTTACTGTGATTCAACCTATTAATACCATACTAGTTAGTATAGAAGGTGTATGTAACATGTATAGTATTTTGCTAGGTACGATCTAAGTTATGAAAATATAGTGATAAACTATTTTGTGCCCAGTGTCCACTAAAGTAACCACTCCCATTATCCCTAAGATCAGAGGGTAAGACTATTGCCCTTCAGGACAGATCTCATCCAATAGGGAAACGTCATGAGGGCACAAGGACAAGGGGTGAGGAAGGGAAGAGGACATCCACGGGATAAAGAGGTGCATGTAGAGAATTCTCATAACCCCAACATTATATGTTATAATATGAGCTAAGACAAATAATATCAACAAGTATGTAAAAGGTGATGGGGGAAAAAAAAAAGGTGATGGGGAACCAGCAGAAGTGTGGGAGGAGAGGATTAGATAAAGAAATAAAACCAGATTGTAATATGTGCACGGAACCACTACCCAAGATGATTGTAACTGAGTTAATTGCAAACATGTACTAATAAAAAAAATTTTCAATAAAGATCAGGACCCTTAATGTGTACATAAGACTATTGAACCCAGAGGTGTATCCTGCCCAGGGGTAAAAAGTGGTATACATTGAAATAACATATTAATAGAAAAATTAGTAACAAATACAAAATAATTAAAATCTTTCCACCGACAACCTAATACCTACAGTTCCCGGAGCTATTAAGTTACATACCTTATTTTCTTGGCCCCACTGCCAGATGCTAGGAGCTTGCATGCCAAAGAAAGCAAAGGGATCCTTGCCAATGATTATTAAGACTATTAATACTAGTTTGAAGATTGACAGGAAAGATGCTATGTGTCTGTCAAAAGAAAAGAAACATTCATCAGAAACCACAATTTCTCATCTACTTTAAAAATTT
>NW_004526277.1:4896-6947 GCF_000260255.1 Octodon degus
TTTCCACAATAAAGAAAACATATCTTGAAAACAGTTGTCATCTCTCAAAACAGCCTGTTACAGTTTGTGTATAGGTGACCCCCAAGACTCCATGCAGTCATGAGGTGGACTTCTACAGTTTGGTGAATTCATGATCCAAGGCTGGGATTATGGGTGTGAGTACTGCTGGGATCATGAGCGTGAGTGAGTGCTACAACCCCTTGGGCGGATAACCTGAAAGTAACATCAGAGAGACAAAGGACAGACTTCTCTGATGCCACTGTGGCCTCTACTTCTCCCATTTGCTCTCGTGCTCTTTGCTGCTGCTACGAAAGGTTGCCCTCTGCCATGTGCCACTCTGCTTTGGAGCCAGCTGAATATGGACTGAAACCTCCAGTAACTGTGAGCTAAATGAACCTTTCTTTCCTTCATTTTGGGTGTTGGGTATTTGTCCCAACAAAAAGAGAAGAGTACCTGAGACAAATCTCATTACTTCTTCCAGAAAAGCCTTCTATATTTGGATCAAATAAACTTGTTATTTATAAAGCAGTTTTCTCTGTGTATAGTATAACCAATTACAACAACAATAATAATAACCAAGGCAAGTTAATTAACCACTCCACAAGAGATTAAAGTCAAGAAATCATTTTTCTTTTTAGTTACTAAAATTTTCTTACCTATAAATTGGTTGAGGGAGGTAATTCTCTCCTTCAATTCGGATGTCTGGGTACCGCTGGCTAATAACCCTCATGTACTCCTCAAACACCCGCCTATAACCTCAGGACACACTGCAGAAAAATTATAGTGTTTTCATTAAGTGTTTTAGTATATACCTATCTAGATTTATTTTGGAGTCAGACAAAACCTAAAGATTATAATTTTTTCTTAACCTTTACTGTAAGTAATGATTAAACCTGGGATGTTATTTTTCTTTTTACAAATTCCACACTTAAATTGCCCTTCCCCAAATATTTCCTCCATTTTAACATTATACTAAATAGCTCTGGATTACTGTTAGACATATCAAGTATCTGTTTATACACATTAGCATATCTTGTACTCTCACACCAAAGTGTTCACCTTTATTTTTGGTACCAGTGGCTTATATAAACAGTAAAGTAAAAACAGTTCTTATTCAAGTGAATTGAGACTTTCACATTTGAGGCACAAGAAACATACCAACAATACCAAAGCAGAAGACCTAAAGGTCTAGTCCTTATTTTTACTCTGTCCCAACTGGGCCAATATTTTGCTCAATCATAATAGGAGGAACTTGGGCTAAATCTAGAGCCCTTCTCACTCAAAAGTTTGTTTCTACTTTGCAAAGTGAATACAGGAAAACAAGACTGGGAAGAGATTTCTCAGCAATATGACATGCTCTGGAAATCAAGTCAGCAGCACATAATTTCCTCCATTAAAGTATCCTAGCTCATTTTCAGATATTATACACGTTTCTCAGCAAGTACTGGGAAATAGAGCATCACGAACATTACGGAAAAGACAGGTGGGGGTGTGGCGATGGGGAGTCCTGTAATCCCAGAACTCAGGAGGCTGAGGCAGAAGGATTGCAATGAGCTGGAGGTTAGCCTGGGCTACACACTGTGGTTCGAGGCCAACCTAAGTATACAGCAAGACCCTGTATCAAAAAAATTAAAAAAGGGATGGCAACACCATTTCAACCAAGAGCTTACACATTCAGGATAGACTGCCCCACACTTAAGTTCACTAAATTTTAAATTAAGGAATGTATACATATGATAAATATCATGAGGAAATGAAGGAACCACTTTGCAGTAATTGTTACAGTAAAGATGAAAGAGCCAGCTTTGTCAATTAAGGAGAAGGTAAAGCAGTACTAATCACCCCCATCCAAAGAAATAGCATACAACTGAATCTGACAGAGTTAAATAGTACAAATATTACTATATCTCAATTCTTAAAACCTACTTTTCAAAAAAGAGAAAAAGAGGGGCTGGGTGTCATTCTGGTAGTCTGAATATGGGCGACTTCTCATGACATGCCATTTACTGCTATGATGTCTCTCGGGTAGGTGGATGTTCAAGAAGAAGGGG